>NC_039245.1:11887244-12187244 GCF_003368295.1 Carassius auratus | reverse complement strand
AAAAAATGTATCCTTGAATCACATAACAATAATAGAGTAAAATCCTAGCAAAATAAGGTCTCACATCTTATGGTAAACGAACTGTCATGAGTTCTTAATGTTATTGGGAGTAAGGACGTTCATCTACAAAAAGCTGGAGTATCAACAATATTAATCATCAGAATTACCTGCTGCTGGATGGAGTGAGTCATTACTAGTGGCAAGTGACCAAACGTTTTACATAATCGCTGGATTACTTATTTAATGGGCAATTTTCCAGGCAGAAATGTGTTATGTTGAATTGATTACATGATTATGTGGATATTTTGGGTAGAACAAAAGTAGTGTGATTGAGTGATTACAAGTGGAGAACAGGATGGTTACTGGCGAAAACTGTTGGATACGTTATTTAGTATAAAAGTGAAAAAAAGCTAACAATTAATTACTTACATTTCTCTTAATATGTTTCAAGCATATCATTGTAAATAAAAAGACTTCTCACCCAATATCTGTGTGCACTTCTGTGTTTATTATGTTAGAGTGCCAGGCTGTTAGCTTTACAACATGCTAATGCTAAACTTTATTTTCAATCATGATTTGTGCTTTTCGTGTAACTGCCTAAGTAGTTGAATTGGTCACTTGGTCACCCTCTGATACCACAGAGCTCATGACAAACAACACAGAGGAGGAAGTTTATGCCCTAGTACCATTGGAAAATCTGAAGTGTTTATGTCGGCTTCTTTGACACTGTTGATTGTGTAACCATGTGTCACCTGATCAATGTAGGACAGAACAGAAATATCAACCAGTGCAGCTGGGTAACAAAAATAGTGGCGTCCAGGGCCCTCTGAGGAGTTGTTTAAATGTCAAAAGGACAAGAATCTGGGTATTGTTGTTTTAATATGCACACAGTAAAAACCTGTCTGCCCGGTGTTAAAACATTATGCTGACTGCTGGGGCACATACAGTACATGCCTTTGCAGTTCTTTGGTTACAGATGAACGCCCTTGTAAACATTATAGTTACCTTTCGTCTTTGTTCATCCGGATACATCCCTCAATGATCTCTTTCAGTTCAGGGACTTTCACTTTGTAAAAACTGTCTGGCTTCATACCCTGAAAAACAGCGAGAGACAGAGAGGAGGGAGGTTTGGGGGAGAAGAAAGGGTCAAGGAAGAGAAAATTCACTTTAGATAATGGAAATCTCAATTACACTGATGGACGGAATGGGTGGAAAAAGATCAGGAGGGGACTCAACACTACAATGGGAAAAACTATTTTCTGTGTGTACGTTTGTTAAGTGGGCTGACTAACAAAGAAAAAAAAAACACATCAACCCATCTTTACACAAAACTAAGAGATCTCTTCATGTTTAGCATGAATGTTACACTTAGTTACAGATAGAGGTTAGTAGATCAGTCCAGACCACATCAAAAGTCATAGGGGCAGAAATCCTGTTTGAAGAGTACAGTACTCTCCAAACTGTAAATACAGCAAGTGTGAATGCAGTGTTGTATGTACTGTACATACTGATGGTATTTACTGATGGTTTTCCATTTCTAGGCACTCAAATGAGGAAGTTACAAATCAATTTTAACATTATTTGCAGATACAATACACAGATATTTAATTCTGTCACACAAAAAAGAATTGCATAGCATGCGCCTCGTATTTTGCCAACATTTGGTCCTCACAAACATAGTCAAATTAGAAATCATCTACACTGCATGGATCAGGCGTATTAAATATTCATTTACCACTGGTTCATATGCATAAATCTTAAAATACAACATTTAAATTATGAACAATTTGTGTGAGCCCAAAATCTTAAAATGCTAAAACATCTAATTAATAAATCAATTGGTGCACTATTGGTGCAATAAACAGCACTCCTTTTTCTTGCCTAAGGCACATAATGGCAATAATCTTGTAAATGTATTTAAAAAATACTGAACTGCATTGTTGTAAAAAAACAATGAATCAAATTATGAGCTGAATCAAACAAAAACATTTGCAAAAATGCTTTGGACTCCAGTTGAAAAAGCCTTAAATCCATACAATAGAAAAACAATGTTGAGTGTGTGTTAATGTAACTCAGTAATGTTACAGACAAGGCTTGCGGTTTGACCTTCAGTGTTTCATTGTTGTTGAAGCTTCAGTCTCTGTTTGGCTTCATAATGGCTGTTAGACATAGTGTAAGATAATCTATGAAGCAACTTGCCAGGGACATTTTTTTTTCATTAACAAAGACTTCAAGGTTCAGCAAAAAACTAAATAAAAACCAATGATGAATATAATACAGTCAGCAATGATTAAATATGTTTTCTGGGTTCAAACTTTAATCTTAATTGATAGAGTCCCTCAGTTTGCAAAAACAATAAAAACTACTGTACTTAACACTAGTAGAAGTCTATAGGATGCTTTGGCCACATTTTTTTTTTAAACAGCGCATATTTAGCAGAACACATCACGCCAGTAGTACGTTCAGTCCTTCTGGGCTAAACAGACCATGTCATCAGTGATATCTGTGGGGCATCTAATGGCAGGGAACAAACGCCATATTGTGGAAAAACATCAATCCCACAAGACGTGCTTTGTGGAACATGGTTTGGTTGCCTGTTTCCACACTAAACTGGATTTTACGAGCCTTGTGAAGAAAAGTTTCCGCAACTGGGCATAATAAACACTCAAAAACACACTTGTTACGTTCCGTGTTTGTTTATATAATAGTGTTGGTTGTTACGCACTGCTGTATGCTCTTTCTCTGTCGCTCGTGTGTTACCGCTGCTCAACCAGGTGCGGAGGAGAGAAAGGTGATCACTCACACCTGCCGCTCGTTACTGTGTAGGGGTTGCAAGCTCAAAAAGCTGTTCAACATGCATACCACATTGAAGCTTGACTTTCAGAGTGCTGTACCTCTTGCCTGCCCCGTGTTGTTCTTCTAGTGGTGTCAGAGATTGATATGGTGTAAAACTTACTTAAGTTACGGTTTATTGTAGCCTTTTGAATAAGTAATTAGCATTGTTGCTGTGCCAAGTGTTTCTCTGTGTTGGAAGCCGTAGGGAAGTGGGTACCATTTTGTTTCTGTGCCTCTTTTTCTCTTGTTTTTGGTTTGTGTACACTTCTGTTGTTAATTTTTTCTTTTGTTTTGTCACTTTAGTTTTACTCCTTAAGTAGTCTGAGGGTCCTTTTGTTTGTTGGTTTGGCCTTTCCCCATCCCGAAGTCCATTTTCTTCCTATTCCACTTTGCTATTTGGAAATCTTGTAAATAAAAAAAAAACTTGATTTTGGAACTTAACGTGTCTTTTGTTCTGGGCAGGGGACTGGTACTCCCTCACCCCAACCAAATTTGTTTACTTTTCTGTTACTTCACCCTAGACCCTTACATCTGGTACATAACACACTTATAAAAATGACTACAAAAGAACACTATACTGAATTTGAAATAAAAGTGGTTGTTTAAACTGGACTGTGCTGTACACTCAAAGATCATCATTTTTTTTCCACTTAATTTATGAGAAATCCAGTTCTGGAATTCAAGGAAATGCTCTTTTCACAGTCCATCTACTTTAAGAAGAAAAGCTAAATTAAATCAAGCCCTGAGGCAGCTGAATCCGCATTGTAAAACAGATGAGGTGAAAATCACAAAATTGTGATACTGGGGACATTTTTTGTTGCATTATACTCACTTCAGAACCTATTGATTCATGGTAAATGTCCACACAACAGTGATACTTAAAGGGATAGTCACCCCCAGGGCATCCAATATGTAGGCGGCTTTGTTTGTTCAGTAGAACACATAGTGAAATTAAGTCAAACTGATGCGGTATATCTCTCTTATGATGTAAGTGGATGGTTCTCAGCAGCACATGGGTCAGGTGTTGTCTTCTTCTTCTTCTTGCTTTATGGTGGACTTATAAGTTCATTACCGCCACCTACCTCTCAAGTGGACTATTGAAACTCTTAATTGAGATTGTAGATAGAGTGTCAATGGTCCATTTGAGAGATAGGTGGCGGTAATGCACTTATAAGTCTGTGAACCGCTATAAAGCATAAGAAGAAGACGCCTCACGTGCCTGCTTGAGAACAGACACAGGAGGATGTGCTCAGGAGAGTTCTAACAGTTCGGACATTGCTTGAACCAGAGATAAAAAAAAAATTTAATAAGTACTGTTCATAGTCTTGCACAGACCGATCATTTTGTGTCTTTAGACATCAATGTAAATCACCTACATCTTGGACGCCCTGGGGGTAAGCAGATTAACATCAAACTTTCATTTTTTGGGTGAACTAACCCTTTAAGCACATAAAATGAAGACTATAGTGTCTGAAACTGAAGTGTATGAGTATATGTATGCCATAAATGGTTTTAAATCCTTCACATCATCACTTAATACAGTGTTCTTGGCCCGAAATCCTCATGACGGAAAGCCATGATGTACCTTCAGTAATCTACCAGCCAGGCCTGGTGCCATACACACATTGCAAAAGGCATTATGGACAAGATCAATGCTGCTGTTGGGCAGAACATTTTTGTGGCAACCTCAATGTTCTGAGCTGAGTTGACGTAACCATGTATGCTTTGGTATTGCTTGTTCAGATAATAGGCCCATTGAAAGGTTGAGATGGAAAGAAAAACAGAAAATACACAACAGAGGTGCAATTCAGTGTAAAGGGGGTGGAGCGGCCTAAAGTTTTTTTTGTTTTTTTTTACCCCTGAAAACTGATCTCACAGGCTTTCAACAGGGGTTCAAGAGGCAGTTGAAAGGGATTCGTTGAATGATTTTTCTCTGGTCAGGCGCCTCTTAATGATATCAGGCTTTTGAGGAGACCTCTTGAGACCATGAAGCAAAGAACCTACACCAGCATTAGGTCAGGTTTGGGGTCAAGCTTAGAGACCAGCTAGATGAGTTAAAGACTAGACTGACCTGACTAAGAGACCAGGTAGGAACCAGCTAAAACCAGCAAACATTTACAGTGCTGCTACAAGAAACATCTGAAATAGAAATAAAAAATATGTAATTTCTGCTCTGCATCTTCTAATCTTTTTCTCCTTCATCGCCAATGCCTTGAAGAATGATCATTACCTTACATTTACACAAGAAGCTCAACATTACATCCAGCTGAAAGAGCTGCAGCAATTACGTGCTGGTGGCTTGAAACCAGATTTCATCTCTCTACATAATGTTTGATGTCAATAATCTTCATTTCATTTGATTTTAAACTTTCTGAAAGAAGTGAAAACCCTGAAAAAAAGTAATTGCACATGTCTTCTCTATCTGAATCAGAAGTCAATATGAACTTGCAAGATCAAATTATATGAGCTATGCTAAACATGTTAGTTTGTAACACTGCACAATGGGGTTCGATTTGATCACATTGGGTAAAATTGATGTTAACATTAAAGTTATGTTAATGTTAGTTCAATAATGTTGTCAATGTACAGAACTAACAATGATCAAAATGGTTTTATTTATCAAAGTTAATGTTTTTTTTTTTAATTCTATTAAAATGTAGTAATGTAATAACTGATATTAACCAAAATGAATAGTAAATGCTGTAAAGGTCCACATTAACCAAAGTTGACCAACTGAATCTTTTTGTAATTACATTTGACTAATTCACTTCAAATCTCTTACTTTGTTGACAACTGTCTCACTTAAGCGTTCTGCCTAAATAAGGATTTTTTTTTGTTAAACATCTGATACTTTTAAGAAAAATAACACAAAATTCCATTTAGGACTTGGGAGCTATCAAAGAGTAAACGCTGAGCATTCTGAATTTCTGCCAGGTCTATTCGAAAGGCTTTTTTCACTCTTAGTACAAAAACATCAAAGTAGATATGAAACGACCTTTCCCCCAAGTAGTGCAGACAGATATGCCAGCCTTTCTAGCTGTCAACATAAACAAGCCACTTGTTTGTGTACCAACCTGGAAGCTTCACGAACAAGCTGTGCTGAACTCCAAATCATGAATGTACAGTACAGCACTCACACATGACCATACCACCCAACAAATGTGTCCGCAGAAGCCAAGTGTCAAATGGGAAAGTAGTTTACTGCTAATTTTGTCTCATAAAAACTGTGAGGTTGATTATCTTGCTAAATCTATGTTAATTTAACAGGCAAGATTCATTACAGGGTTTACACTCACACAAAGGCCATAAATCATCCTGAAAGTTTTTGATTTTAGTGAAAAGGCAGGGCTAATTTTCTCTGTCTCAGTTAAGTGACCACAGTCATCTTGCTGGCGTGGACCTCACGCTTGATGGAAAGCTTTTCATCTCCAATGTGTGTTTAACAGGTAAGCAGCAAGGGGTGAATTGGAAGAAAAATACGAAAAACAGCAAAGTTACATGTTTCATGCACATCATGTGTGGTTCAGTGTTTTTCAACATCAAAGCAGTGTTATTTTATGAAAACAGCTGTCAGAACGGTTGAAGTTGGCCTGTTGTGTGGCTAGTCTAATTATAGCACGTCTGATATGCAGAGGTTTCACATAATCTTTTGCCCTCCCAACAACATCATATAAGTTTGGTCCTAATGCCTCCACAACCTTGCGAGAACAGATCTGTCCACATGGAAATGCAAGACCCAGATTCAAGAGAGACTATTACACGTAATTAGCTGGAGCCGTGACTACAACAACATTGCATTACTGGTACAAGTGAAATTTACTTTGGATAAACTGATCAACACAGACCATCGACACATACACAATAATGCTGATAATATATAGGACATCTATCAGAAATTCTGAACAAAAATTACCAGACTAAAATTGGATGAAAATAATTAGAATTGTCAAAAAAACTATTACTTTCAAGGTGTCAGGGTATTACATTTCAGAAATCAGTCACAAGATGTTCATGCTTCCCTTTTAACCGTACAAAATGACGTTCAGCAGTTAGAAAGAATGACAGGTTAAGAACTAAATGAGAGTCTGTGTTGCCATGGCAATACTAGAATTCCAAGAAAAACCTGTGGCATAACAACACAAGGATTTTAAGTGCTTCATAAAGTTGCGCTCGAGGGCCCTCCTGCCCGGTCCTATCTGAAAAACAAACACACTAAGATTGAGGATTGTGTTTGTTAGAGAACATGTAATGCACTTAAGACTCTGAATATTGAAGCTGAACCTCAATCCTCCACAAAATGCATGCGTTTTGTGGTACTTGCACATCGCCTAAAACAAACGTACACAAATAGAAACACATAGTCTTGGGAAACCTGTTGTTTCCAGTGCTCAGTGTCTGCATCTAAATGTTTTCAGTGTTTTGCATGCCTCATCTCTCTGGGATGCCTGGGACGAGTGCCTTGGAAAGCTGCTGTTTGTCTTTCTAACTTCCTTTGCACCAGGAACAATTGAACATTCCTTGAAAAGCTTATTACATGCTTATGCAGATCATAAACCCCGTTCACAGTCTAAGAACACACAACTATCTACAAACAGCAGCATCTTTCTTGCTCTCATGAACAGGGTCAAAAACCTCCACCACAGATCAGCACAAACCCCACGCTCTCAGCGGCACAGAGGATTATTTTCATTAACCCAGGGAAGTGCGAAGGCCCGTCAGGATCAAATATGAATATGCCTTTGAGACACATTCTCTAATTAGCTGATGCTCAGGCACATGGTTTGACCTCCTTTGGGCTCCACTTTGCCCCACTGAGCTCCTCTGTTTCCCTCCCATACTTGCCAGGGGTCATTGCATTGTTTTTGTTCCCACTGTTAGATCATGCATAGCTGATCCACTGTAAGTAGCGTGAAAATGAACAGTCGTAGTCAGTGATTTATAATTGGCTCGAGTTGGTGATTGAATGGACATGCAATGCAGATGTATAAGATACACATTCAAAATATATTGAATTAATATATAAACCTTTAAAAATTGCTTTTTCACCATATGACCATTTTTACTGTATTTTTCTTGAATGAAATGCAGCTTCTTTAAGAAACATTTAAATGCACACTTCTGAAAGATAAATGTAAACATACACAAATATGCCAATTATACATTTTGTGGGATTGCCCTCACAGAAACAGATATGTACGCCACTACAAGATTTTGCATCAGAAGCAAACCCGTGATGTTAAAAATGGTGACATTTTGGAAAAGCGCTACTGTCTCGCTCTGTCTGTCCTTATCGCTCAGTGTTCTGAAAAATTGAAATGTGCTCTCTGACCGACCATGTAATTTCTGCATGCCAACTTCAAAGCCACAAAGTCCTTCAGTAACAGCAGGATGAAAGGTGATGTCTGTTTGTCATTCAGGTGCACAAATGACTGCAAGCATCAAATTCACATTTTCTCTCCTCTTTCCTTATCTTCTGAATCTGATATGGCCTAACCTTGACATAACACTAATCAGTGATCATTATGTCATGAACAGAGGACCATGATGGAGGACATGACAATATAATGTCCTTAAATGTGTGAAAAAATAAAGAGAGGCCAAAACAGGCTAATGCTAATAATGCCTAAGAAAGAATAAGAAAAACCCAAATAATACCTGAAATAACATTTACATTGAGTTTCAGCTTTGGATACTCTGTAGTTTATGAAGGACAACTATATTTTAAGATGGCATCCATATTTAAAGGTAAATAAATTTAATTAATCCAATGTCAGTCTGACCTTACAAAAATTTGACAGGCATGATTTCAGTGGAAATAGTGCTTACAATACATTATCTCAGTCTGACTGAAACTGAACTTTAAAAATAGCATAAAGTATATGTAAAAATACTTATTATTAATTTACTCTGCAACTGAATTTGTGATAAATTGAGTAGCCTGTTTTTGCACTGGTCATGTGACCTCAATATGGCAGTTATAATGAGAGACCACCCTTAAGTAGAATAAAATAGCTTACGCTCTAAAACAGATTTTATGCTTTTCTTTGGCTATATATACTTTAAATGGATAAAAATACCAAGTGCACTTTTAAAGGAAAAGATACTGAGATAGGTAAAGTGTATTTCCTGCATGTGTTGGCCATTAAATACATCATAGATTGGGCTAATTTCAGGTTTCAGGAAGAGAAAGAGAAAATCAGGCAGTTTTCCCATCATAAGGATGGATCTCCTCTAGGGCTTCTGCATTCAACAATGCTACTACTGTGTCTCCCAGAGCTGTTTAACTGTGCAGTTTTTGCTTTGTATATTATTCACATAAACATTGGCTGATTGGCTGGACTCTTAACAAGCCGCCCCTAAGGAATAAAGTCATCCCTTATGGAAGAGATTATAACCCTGCAACTCAATGCACACCCAAGATTGCGGTTAGCATGCATTGCACATAAGTACAATGAAGTTACACATTTGCAACACTGTAATCAGAAATCAACTTAGGGTTAAACAGGGGGTTGATTAGAGATCTGGGCGAGAGACGAGATCGCCATCTTCTAAACCGAATTACAGCTCAAGAGAGACACGCTAATTGTCCCCTTGTTGCAGAAAAATGTCAACAAGAGCCTCATATAGGCCTAACATTACCATTAGAAGACTTGTAAAAGCTTAAAGCTGCTTTGAGGAGAGATGGCTAATGAAGTGGGTGGCAGTGAGCTGGAAGAGCAGAGATTCGTTATGCGGTTTGACTAAATGGCCAGCAACAATTAAAACCTTTTTTTTTTTTAGCTTGAACCTTTTAAAACAAATAAAATAGTAAGTGCAGCCTGGGGCCATGACGTTTTTCTCAAGCTTGTAATACTGGTGTGAGGATTGACTTACACTGGTGACTTTGCGGTAGATCTGCGCAGCGTTTTGGCACTCGGAATAAGGGTACTCTGATGTGGTCATCTCCAGGATGCACATACCAAAGGCATAAACATCCACAGCTTCATCATATTTCTCCTCGTACATCTCTGGTGCCATGAACTCTGGGGTCCCTGTGTGGATGCAAAGATCAATGCCAAAAAACAAGCATTAGGTAGCTATTTAGAAGGCACTTTTTTCCAAAGCAACATACAGTATACATATTAAAAGGACAATCCTCATGGAGTCTCCCTTCTGTTGGCCCACCAATTGACTGAATGTTAAAAGTGCACTCTAAACATGAACAGGACATGTTTAACTTGAGCTTAAGCTATTGGTTGTGCTTTCCTGATTTCCAATGCAGGTCACACATTCTTTAATTATTCATGTCATTGATCTCTCCTAATCTGAGTGTGAGCAGATCAGATTTTAAACCGTGTCGAGCCAGTACTGAGCTAATGAAGTAATGTGATATATGTACCACAGACGAGGTGAGAAATCTGTGTCAATCACTTGTTGGACCATAAATAGAGTTGACAGAGTACACAAACAAGGTAAGCCCATAGTAGAGGTAGCTCAGGGCACTGTTTACAGTAACTGTTGTGAAGGTCAAAGAAAGTTCTGCTGGAGTGTTTGAAGAGAAACTGTTGACATTGTAACATCTAAATAAGTAGCACGCTGAAATGTTGTGGGATTTGTAACTCACCAATGACACTCTTGGCAAATGAGGCACTCTTGAGAGTAGCTAGGCCCAAATCACCAATCTTAACAGATCCAGTGGGGCCAGTGATGAAGATGTTGTCACATTTAAGGTCTCGGTGGATTATGGGAGGTGTTCGGGTGTGCAGGAAGTGAAGGCCCTTCAGGATCTGATGACTCCAACGCTGGAGAAGCTTCAGCTTCATCTCCTTGAACCTTTTCAGGTACCTACAGGAAAAAAGTGTTGCACTGTTAGCTCTACAAGCTCTATATAATTCAATTGTGAGTTCAGTCTCCCATTCAGAGCAATATTCTGGTGGAAAATGTGGGCAGTTGGCGGTTTAAAAGATCAATAAATTGGGAAAAGAGCAGTGGACTTTCATTTCATTCTTCTATTTGTCATTTTATGCTCCTGCTATGCAACCTTCAACACCATTCTATGCAACATTATGTCACAAAGTGTGGAGCCACTGTTAATGAACAGTGACATTAGACATTAGAGGAATACACATTTAAACTATGGTGGTGGCATAGTTGTGATCAGTTTGGGTTGTTATCCATCAGAGGTTGTGAGTGAGTGTGAGGCAAAAAAAAAAAACTATGCTTGGACGTACGTCTTCAGTGTCCCTGACGTCATGAGTTCCGTCACTAGGATGATGCACTTGTGTCCTTTCATAGTGGACTTCCAGGAGTCGTAGAAGCGGACGATGTTTGGATGCTGTAGGCACTTCAGCATCTCCACCTCTTCACTGAACCGCTGCCGCTCCACTTTGGTCAGCCTTTTAGTCTGGTGAAGAGACACATACTTCGAGTAAATTTATGGGTTAGTGGATTCATGTTTATACATGATGGGACATTGAGACTGGGGAGCTCAGTACACTTTGTGACTTGTAGGACAGGTCTATGGCAACTGTGGCTGGGGATTCAAAATAACACTTGTTAACCTACTTTAATTTCTCAAATTTAAGACAACTGTTGTTACAGTATTCAGTCTTTTTTGCAATTTAGTCCATTTTCTTTGACATTTAACTAGTTTAATGCGATCTACCCATGTAGGTCATGTTCCTGTGTCAGTCTGGCTAGCACTGGAATAACATTCATATTAACTAATAAAGTTTTATGGTTACGTTAAGGGTTGGGGATTTGAAGAATGTTTTTATAGACCAATAATATTGTTCTCATTTCAGACGGAGGTTAGGGTTAAAATAAAGTGCAAGGTGATCAAGCTAAAAATAAAACAACATGAAGCAATTTGGGAGGTCAAAATTTGATATGAAATTATACATACAATGTTTTTTTTTAATCTAAACTTGAAGGGTCACTTGGGATAGAAGTTTCAGAACGGCACTGCAAATTAAGTATAAACTGAGAATTAACACACCAGAGTTCCCTGACAAATCAAAACACAACTTACTAAATTACTGTTAGCAGCTATTCTCTGTTTTTAAAGTATCAGAAATGCAGCAGACATCAAAATGTGCCAAATCCATAAGCTGGCACACAGTCTATGCGAAAAGAATCTGTGCTACGCACATGGAAAAACTGACAGCGCTGTCTTCTTTCATAACTTTGATTTGCAGCTTTGGGCTTTAAAGCCTGAGCTGCATAATTTTCTGCAAGAGAAGGAGGTAGTTGACAGAAGTTGTTGGTCAAAACACATATGACACCCCAGAGTTTGTTTGCATTTCCACATCTGGCTCCCCAGACAGCTTAACCTGTCCCACGCATGACATTATGTCAAAAGCACAACATGGGGGCCCCTTTCAGTCTCGGGCCCCTGAGACAGGTGACAGGTCAACCGGACCGATGACTGCCTCATGCTCATGTTTGTTAGTCTGTAACAAGCAAAAACACACTCAAATTGGGTGTTTTCATTTTGAAAACTGGTTTGTCCAGAATGAGTTCACATATGAATTATGTTTATTGCTTTAGGTAGAGAAGCCAACAGGCTAATTTCGGGTGCTTAGGCTTTCTGATATTACTGAAACATCCCGAATGTGGGGCAAAGACAGTTGGTTAGGTAACCAAGGCAGATGAGGACAATCATGACAGGTTTGGATGAAGTAGGTGGGAGTGAGGGGTGAAGAGTGCATGAGTGTGTTGAGAGTGCATTAATAAGAGTAATGTGGTAATATGGTACTGCAAAGACTGTAGAACAGAAGATTCAGTGTTCTGTATGTTAGACAGAGCTGCTGAGGAATGCTGTTGCATCTGTGACAACGCTATTTCAGGACGTACCCCGCTACAGTCCTGGAAATACAGCTGTGTGAAATTTGCTCTCTCTTTCCCTCAGTTGCCTCAAATAAGTGGTTCTCAACTGACTTTGCTTCACAATTAGTGCTTCTCAACGGTTTTTGTTTAATACTGAGTGCTTCTCAACTGGTTTTGTTTTACGATAAGTGGTTGCTTTGCTTCAGGGCCGAAATTGTAAATAAATGAGCATAAAATGGTGTATATTTTAAGATAAAAATTTATATTTATCAATAAAATCATGAAATTAGCTGTTGGTGCCAGTGCAATTTAGCACTAAACTAACCACTAATGGAACCACACTCAGAATGACTGCTTTGAGTTTTACCAGAGAGGAGACAGACTCAGACATTTGAATGGGAAAAATTCACTCTATATGGAGGCTATAGGAATGCATGTCTTGCCTTTCATTTAAAAAAAAAAAAAAAAGCTAACATTTTTTCAGAACAGTACTTTTGTACAGTACAGACGTTTGTATAATACTTCTGTAGCCCAGTTTCCAAATTTTATGAACTAATGAATAAAACATTACATACCAAGCTACTGTTTGCAACACTGCCATCAAAATTGGACTCAAATTTAATCATGTCAAGTGCTTGTGAATCTGAATTAGATTTAACAGGGAAATCTGTGACCAATTCTAACTGTCTGATTTATCTACTAAGAAAAAAATGATGCTCATGAAATCTATTGATCAGTTCTCTGTACTTTAGCAGGGTCTTTCCATCCAAGCTAAGAGTCTGTCTCACCGGGGTTGTTTTTTCAAAACGGCAAAAATTGTCCTTGAATAATCTTATTTGCACATTTATCAGTCTCAAGTGTAGGAAATTCAGCACCAAAAGTCAACGCACCTGTTAAACACACTCCATGAGCCATTATGCAACACAAAGCCCATGCAAACAAGAAAAGGTATTAAAATACACTATGAAGTGGTGTTTCCCTACATCAGCATGTCCAAAAATGCATAAACAGAGAATATGTTAAACTGACTTGGAAATGCAGAATGTTTAATTGTAGTTTATGATGGTGGTCAGTGGCATGCTGGGGTTTTTGAGAGTGGCTGTGACATCAAAGCAGACATATAATGTATTCCAGACGTGAGAAACAGCACACTGGGAAGAATGGAGGATGTGATGTAGTATTGTTTGAGCATGTGTGTGGGTTAGAAAGTCCTGCTCTTTATCAGGAACAAGCGGTGTCAGCTCTAAGATACGCTTTTCTCAATACACTCTCAATGGATGCAGTGCTCTTTTAACAGATACACCGTAAACATCACTGACTTCCCACAAATGTGCCTGTGAAGAGAAATAGCATGCAAAAGAAAAGATAGCAACTGCCACAAGGAAAGCTTTATCATATACTCTGTTGATTAGAAACTTAGAATAGAAAATTTAAATTGTTGTAAATGCTTCGGTGTTTTACCCAGTAATCTCAGAATTTGAATATAACAGAATTTGATTCTGATTGTTTTGACCAGCGGCATTTACTATACTGATATTCAGGCACACAAACATTTATTAAGACCTGCTTTGACTTTCAGAGACATTATTCAGAAATTATCCTTGAATATTTGGGCCAGCAACAGGAAAGAAGATGTGCAAAGTGCAATATTTTCACACAATTTGTTTTATTGTTATAGGAAGCACTAAGAAGATAATGTCATTCAAGCTTACACAGTGGACTCATATGTTAAGGAAAGCCAAACATTTTTGTCATTTGAATATATATTAAATGCCTTAAACATAAATGCAAATTATTTCAGTGCCACACTCTTGTTAACCTGGAGAAATGTCCTGTCTGGTACATGTATGCCAAGCAACAGTTACCAAGTCTGTGTAAGTCCTCATATTACATGGGTCATCATACTCCACATCTGCTCTTTGGCCAGTCTATTCTTAGCCTACATTGGAGAGCATTGAATATTTGGCCATGTGTGTCACTCTTACTTAATTAGTGTTAGGGTGTTCATAGACCCTTCACTTTCCTCTGTGGATTTTAATATGACTGATGGCCAGGATATGAAGATAACATCTATAAAGATGAACTAAATAATGTTTAATGCCACCAGACATACATTAGATAGCAGAATTAAGATAAACCGCTGTCTAGGAGGTGATGTTTTTCAGGCCACAAAAAAAGACTGTCATCACTTACTCATTCTCATTTCATGCCAAATCTCTATATCTTTCCTTTTCCTTTTAGATGCTAATGTTGCCAACATCACAAATTCATCTGAGGTTGAAATGGGCTACAGGAAACTTCTCAGCTTCCTCTCTGGTATCTGAGATGATGAGGCTGATCTCAGTGTAGGAGTGGAAGCCAAGTACTTCCAAAGATACCCGTGGTAATCCATATATTTCCAGGCTCTGATCCACATGGTTGGACTCAGGAGGTTCAAGAGGGCTGGTAAGCTGCCAGATGGGTCACCTTAGATCTCAGTAGAACCCAGAGGTCCAAAAGAAGAATTGCATGCAGCCTAAACAAGCTCTAAAGCAGGGTCAGAATGACATGGGGCTGAGTACATGATGACAAAAATTATTATACGACTGAACTATTCCATTAAACCTTCTGTCAGGCAGGAGGACGTTTGGCATGCTCAAGGAAGCAAGTGGAACGAAGGAAGATTTCTCCATTACGTAAGAGACGAGTCAATCGAGAATTAGCAGACCTAATGCCTCACTGGAAGCTTCCTCTCTATCTCCCTCCGCATTATGAAAGTCCCAAAACACCATGAACAGCCTCTTGCTGTAATACAAGACAGACTGTACGGTTAAAATTGAAAAGGTGGAAATGAGGTGTGGAAATATCTGCTCATTTCCCACAATGCTGGTGTGTTTGTCTGAATCAGAGAAACCAGAACCAGATCCCGAGAAGCTCACAGATTGCACATTATTAAACTGAGGAACGGGTCTGATGCATGTATCTGACATTTACTGCTCAGAAAAAACATGTTTGAGCACTTACAAAATATAATAACCGAGGCAGGACTGCACAATGCATGAGAAGATATATATATAAAAAAAACAATACAAAAATTACAAATTTAACTTTTAATAAATAAGTAAATTCATTAATTAACATTTAACCAATATAAGCAATTCCAATACATTTCTTTATTTAATCAAATAATTACATTTTAAATAATATACGTTTTATAATATTTCATAGAATATTTTGTAAAAAAGAAAACATACTGTCTGTATATCAAACATAATCTTATGACAATGATGAACTTATATTTATAGTGCTTACAGACATTACTCAAATTATGTGAAGAATTAGGATCATTCGATTAATATGCCTGATAACGTACTACGGTTCATGTACTGTTTGTATTCCCTTGGCTTTCATAGGAGCTAATAACACATTCTTTATGATCTATTTTCCTCCAAAAGTTTGTGCTTCTAAATGATAGTAAGTTTATTGTGCTCGAGGCGTTGGTGTGACTCATTCCTCTATACTAGTCGAGTGTGTGCGTGCTAAGGGAGGCCGTCTGCTGGCTGTGTGGAATGTCTCATTAAAGCAGCATCTTGCTCATAAAGCTCTCAGATCTATAACAGGGACTGGGGATCCTGCACATCCAGATCTTCCTTATTATAGGATTTCACTGGAGCCTCTGGCAGCACTTGGACTAGATTACCACATACACCTAGATAACAGCTAAAGTCAGAGCCAGCAACAAAAAAACACATCCATCAATAGAATGGTAGTTCATTTTTATTATAGAAGCATGAAGTAAATCAGCAAACCATGAGATGCTGCACTCTGAGAAGATGGACATAAAGTGTTTGATCATACTTAACGTAAATCAAAGGGTTTTTCTTTGGCAGCTGCAGGCTGTTAATTGACTGGCAGAAACATAAGGGTTTATTGTTTTCCAACAGTAAAATGGAAAAAAATTAGAATTCAGAATACAGAAAACTACGGAGACCCGCACATGGCATGCAAGAAAAAAATAGTACGCTAAATCATGCGCATGATTTACTATTTTGTTCCCTCGATTTATAAATTGTGCACACGATTTAATATTTAGTTCCCTTGAATTATTAAATAGTGCGCACGATTTAGCAAATCAAGGAAACGAATTAGTAAATCGTGTGCATGACTTTATCTTATTTTTTTATTGTCATGTGGAGGGCTCCGTAGAAAACCCTGGAGGAAAAAAATAAATAAATAAAATCTGGTTTGCAACAGCAAATCAGCTCAGTCTCATTTTTTCCAACAAGGAAAATTATTTATATTAAACTAATTATATTATACTATAATGTAAAACTGACTTAATACTCTTCCAAAAACTAACATATATGTTAAGTCTATATCACAGAATTAATGAAGCATCCTTGTCTGACTGTATATTGTAATAAAAACAGAATATCATTAGTTACTTCAATGAACGTATGGCAAGAAATGCAGATTTATGTTGATATTTACCAAATGAAACAAGGGTGTTTCCAAACTTTTGGAATGCACTGTAGATGAAACCACAATAATACACTGATTCAAATTTTAAAAAAAATAATTATTGCAAGCCATGTGGACAACAAATGTCTAAGCAACCACTGAATAATATAATATAAACCATTATGACATAAATCTTTTTTTTTATTTTTTTTTACAAACATTAACACCCTTCCAAAGATTTAAAAGTACCTCTATCTCATCCCTAAGTGCTACATAATAGAGTTTGAACAAGCGTCACCACATGCATGGCCCACAGTGGCAATACCAGTTAATGATATAAATCTGTAACAAACTGACAGGATGACAAATTACTCACATTCATTTCTAAATCATTTTCCATCACACTATCAATCCACAGAGAATAAAACATGACTCATAGTTCTAATATACGCAGGGCGTGCGCAATAAATCTTACAAAGCAATTAAACACTGGCAGTGTACGCTGCTGATGATCCGGGTAAAACACTATATGGAAACAGACGACTAACCTGATGGAGTGCTTCCATCCCTTATAATGCTGCTCTATGTTCTGTAAGTGCAAGATAACAGTTAAACACTCTTTTCCTACACAGCATAATGAATTACTCAAACAAATACTCATGAAATGCTAGAGAACAAGGCCACATATTATTCCCTAGACACTTACAGTATCTTTCTTAAGAGACATATTGTACACTTGTATAGCTTTTTATATTTTTTTCCAGAAGCCTATTTATTCTGTTATAATTTGCACCAAAAACATAGTTGTGTAAATCATTTTCCATTTCCTTCTCTCTGACTCATTTATTGTTTTTTTCTCTTTTTTTTTTTTTGCAATAGATTTCTACATGTAAATTACCTCTGTTATTAAGTCAAATTTAAATAACCAAGCTCAATGAATATAAAGGCCTATTGTTTTGTCAAAGAAGGAACACTTATCCATCTGTTTCCTATTCCGGACATAATGAAGCTTCACATGTTTCTGGAAGTAAAACAGTGTGTCCATGAAGTACAAACTTAGACATCATAGCAATCGATTTCATATTCACTTCTGTCAACCCTCACAGAAGGGTACAGTTTAACCCGTTCCACACAATGACTGGAAATGACAGCACTAAGTGTCAAAGCTGATGTTAAAATGACATTCAGATTTAAATGCAATGCCAACAGTACAACATACCGGTTTATCTTTACATGAGGGATCATAAACTTCAAGTTAATCTCAGTTTGAACTGTCACTAATGTAATCCGTATAAATCAAAACACTTTTACTACAGAGCACTGACGCACTCAGCAGCCGAAAATGACCTATTATAACTTATTGTGCTCAAGTCATGTCATGTCATGGATCATAATTACAAGATGAATTTTCTGAGTTGGACTTTCTGTGCCAAATAAAGAACTATGGAGGAAGCTTAATGATATTGATCATAAGTTATTAAGTAATTGTGAATGTTGACAGTATAACTTTTTTGATGTAGAATATTAACTCTTTTATTAAAGCTTGTATAACTAAAATGCGCAGTAGCGCTTAAAGGGAAAAATAAATTGGCCACTGCGTAAATTTTTTTTTTTTTGAAACACGCATCAAATCTTAATTATTGAGCTCATAAATGCAAACTTCCGTGGAGCGCTTGAACACAGCATGATGTCATTTCAGAATCAACTGGAAGCTCATTTTGCAATTAACATTTCATGTGGGATAAAAAACCAAAACAAATTAAATCTCTTAATTCAAGACTAATTGCATTGCAACCCTCTGTTTGGGATTCATACGTTTGTCATATTGTAATGATATCTCCCAAATGAACATGCTTTAGTACACTGCTCTTGACCTTGAGTTAATAAGAACGAATGAATCGTGACTCATCATGCTGGAAATGAAAAGTCAGATCAATCACATTGCGGGGTATAATATTCTACACAGTGTGCACTGGTTGCATAATACACATTTAGAGTAGTACTGTGCTGTAGTAGGTTGTGTATTTCATGCATATAGACATTTAGATAATGTGCACAGAAATGCACCATAGAAATAGTATGCTAGTATTTTATGAAGTTATTTTTGATTCAAAACAACTGAACACCTGTGGCAGTGCGATTTGTAGTTGTAGAGAAAAGCCACACATGTGTATCAGTAAATTTGAAGTCACAGAGATAAATGTTTTAGAGTTGCAAATCTGTAGACTTTTTTTCTCTCCCACAAACACAAACACAACAGTTACACCTTCTCAAATTCTTCATTTCAGGTGCACAAATCCTATTCTACAAATCACACATTTAGAAACTCGTACGCTCACATTTTTGAAACAATTGCTGCAGTGAATGTGGTGCAAAACGCATTTACACACCCGAAACAAGAAATGTGAAGTCGTGGAGAAATGTTGAACATCCGCAAATCAGTATGTGAATTCATTAAAATGTGAGTTGCACACTTGTAGAATATTTTCTCAGAAATGTCTTGTATATTTTTCTAACACAAACACAAAGTACATAACTACAGCTGCTTGAATCTGCTGCGATGAATCTCAAACACCGTCTTTCGCTTTCAAGTGACAAGTTTCGCGCTCTCCCTTTTGCACAGAGATATTTGGTTCAAAAGTGATTTGTGCATCTGTAGAGGTAGTGGGCGGGACTGTTTAGAGATTAGAGAATTTCAGCCAATCAGAAGAGCTACTGAGCCGGTATATATACGCCCCAAGCAGTTTTACGCCCCTGTTGTTCCTCATGCATCCAGTAGGGGGAGGCTGCAGACCTATGACCTAATGTAAAATGTATTATTTATATTTATTTATAAACTGTTTATATATAAAGGAGACTGACTGATATATGATGTTGTGAATTTATATTAAGTTATATTTAGATATCAACCATATTCAGGCCAGTAGACATACAGCACTGTGTAATCATATGGATCCTAAATGAAATATTTGCTGTACAATTCACAATTGTTCGTCATACAGCAACAGAACATGTTCTACAAAGCATTTTATGAAGACAAACACAATTTAACCCTTTTCTAAAGTTCCAAGGGTCATTTAAAAGAAAGAGACAATATTGTTGTTCACAAAAAAAAAATATTTCTTAACACCATGACTTGGTTATTAACAGCATGACTCCTGTAGATGACTCTCCTATGGCTTGCCACTCTTCTTTAATTGTTTTTTTATCCTGCTGTCAAAGTGATCCCACTCACTGATAAAAATAAATAAAAAAGCTAAAGTTGCATAGTGGTAGAAACAATGGGTATTTATAAATAATGGCAGGATGTCATGTTTAAACATTTTGTCCTTTATAGAATCCTTACAGTAGCTTGCGTCAATGACAGGTCCTCGAAGGAATTTCTCCTCAGCCTCCAAGATGGACACATGTTTCACAACAGCAAGAGCACAGATGATGGACTACCAGAGAAAGATTTATCACAACCCAAATAAGCCAAGCATCATTTTGCATTTTTAGTTTTTAATTTTTTTTTACAACAAAATCAAAAGTGCCTTTTCTATATTAAGCACAAAACTATTATTTTATAGCAATGATCTAACATTATGTATAAACTATTTGACATTAAAAACAATGTGAATATGACACCATGCAGAGCACAACTAACACACAAGACCTACCTCTGGAAAAGGGACATCCATAATGAATCGGATCTGGTCACTGTGGGTGTGTGTAGGTGTGCCGTCCAGAATTGATGTCATCTGAGTGTAGATAACATCAATTTGCTCCTGATCTTCAATGAACAATATTGATGGAACACTTGGAAAAAGAGTCAAGCCACTTTGATTTTTTTTTTTTTTTTTTTTGTCCATTGATGATGGACTGTGGTTAGCTAAGTTTGAGTCAGACAGAACATCTGACTCAATCAAGTACTTTTGCCTCTCGAAATAAATTGACCCATCTTTTGAACTGATATCCCTAATTGATATTTAATTGATCAATCTTTTATAAATAATAAATGTTGCATCATTACTCAATAAAATCAACAACAATAACTTTAGCAGATTATCAAGAAGGTCTGCTGCTATCATACATATAGATATGGTCTGCTGTTCTGATATATGACTGTGCTCATATACTAATATACAGCCTCCCCCTACTGGATGCATGAGGAACAACAGGGGCGTAAAACTGCTTGGGGCGTATATATACCGGCTCAGTAGCTCTTCTGATTGGCTGAAATTCTCTAATCTCTAAACAGTCCCGCCCACTACCTCTACAGATGCACAAATCACTTTTGAACCAAATATCTCTGTGCAAAAGGGAGAGCGCGAAACTTGTCACTTGAAAGCGAAAGACGGTGTTTGAGATTCATCGCAGCAGATTCAAGCAGCTGTAGTTATGTACTTTGTGTTTGTGTTAGAAAAATATACAAGACATTTCTGAGAAAATATTCTACAAGTGTGCAACTCACATTTGATGAATTCACGTATTGATTTGCGGATGTTCAACATTTCTCCACGACTGCACATTTCTTGAATTTCTGCATTATTGAACGATTTTCTCGTTTTGCACCACATTCACTGCAGCAATTGTTTGAAAAATGTGAGCGTACGAGTTTCTAAATGTGTGATTTGTAGAATAGGATTTGTGCACCTGAAATGAAGAATTTGAGAAGGTGTAACTGTTGTGTTGTGTTTGTGGGAGAGAAAAAAAGTCTACAGATTTGCATCTCTTAAAACATTTCTCTCTGTGACTTCAAATTTACTGATACACATGTGTGGCTTTTCTCTACAACTACAAATCGCACTGCCACAGGTGTTCAGTTGTTTTGAATCAAAAATAACTTCATAGTATTTCGTCCCTAAAGGTATACTGTAGTTCACCCAAAAAATGAACTCGAAAAAACATATTCCATCGTGTTGATGGAAACAGTGGACACATTATTCTTCTTTTCCACACATGAAAGAAAGAGATACAGTACATGTTTGGAATGACGTGAGGGTGAGTGAACTTTCTCTTTAAGTGTGCTAAACCACAAAATTAAAGCTCTGGTAACACTAATATGCCAAAGCAACCCATAAACTGTGTCATTCTACATGTTTGTTTAGTCATTGACTAAACAATATATCCGAGTTCGGCTCAGATTTAACTTACGTTATGAATCTAGTGGGATCATGTGTTCTAATTTGGGTAACAGATCTGAATGTGAACTCTCAGTCTCCATCGAAGACAGCTGTTGTTGTTTAATTATACAGAAACAAAACAGTGAGCAGCCCTACAAAAGGCCGAATGAATGTGTGAACCGTAAAGAGGACTGCAGGGTGTGTGTGTGTGTGTGTATGTGTTTGCATGTGTGTGGGCGTGTGTAAACTTTATGCATGTGTCTAAGGACAAGTTTGCGCAGCTGAATTATTACATGCTGTAATTGTATTGCATCCTGAATGACGTAAACCTCCTAATCTTATATTTATAAAACTACTTATCATCTGATCTAATCCAAGCTGACTGAAACGCATTTCTGAAACACTTGATTTCCATATAATTGTGGCTTGAAATTACTTTGTAAATTCAAACATTTTTAGCAATTCAATTTGAGTCTGTGAATCAAATTATTACAAATTGTGTACATTTTGAGTACATCACATATTTTCTAATAACTGTTCTAGTAATATTTCTGGACATTAGTATCATATTTTTTTTATTTTGTTTTGGCAATACTACTAGGGAGGCACAAAATATGCAAATAACCATTTATTTAAAACAATTATTTTAAAAAAGTGTTTTAAAAAAAGAACAATTTATATGCACTCCTCCAACTACATACAATATAAACAACTATACAAGTATTGGTTAACTAATCTCATTTCATATGTTCAGTCGAATTATTTTAATAATAAACATATTTAAAATATGGCTGGCATATTGAAAAGGCCACACAATGTTTGAGGATCCAGATATATGACAGCTTTTTCTTCTGACTCATCTGAATTTACAACACTTTGTACTGAAATACTCATGATACTGTAAAAGAGTGACCAGTGGATAACAACAACAGATCTGATGTAATCTCAAAAGACACACAGAGGTCAAAAGATGTCAAAAGTCACTACATAGTAATGCACAGTGTCTCGGAGTCTATGTATAAAAGTTGCACATAAAATGTCTCAATGGTGAGGAAGGGAGTGTTGATTTATAAAATGGTTATGCAACAATGACAATGGTATGCATAGCCTACTTAGCTTACGTTATCTCATTTACACAGACTAACATATCTGTAGCATGTCTAAAACCAGCTGAGAACTACTGCTGGGCACCTGCACCAAACACAGCTTCGAAACGATTTAATGGAGAAATAAAAATGGAGATGTATTGTTTTGAGAGTTTGCCATTCTAAGCATCAGTCACTGTAACTAAGACTGTGTTCACATTTGTAGTTCAGTTTGCTTAGCATTCACACTGTCATTTGCAACACAACACCTCTTACCAAAAAAACACGTAAACTTACCAAAAAGTGCCCATTGTAGGAGAATACATAATTCACAAAGAGCTTATAAAATGTTTAATGGAGTCAAAACAGAGCCAGGTATTACTCTGTTGCACACAAATAATGATCTGCTTCAAGGAATCCCATTTGCACTTTCCATACAGCACAGTCCAGGTTTAAGAAGAAAAACAGTGGAAAAGCAGCTTAATCTAATAAAAAAAAACATTTAAAAAACTACTTCTGTATGTATTCCTTGTATCATGGTGGCAGGCTGAAAGCTCCTGTTCATTGTTTATACAGAA
Source organism: Carassius auratus (assembly GCF_003368295.1). Lineage (NCBI taxonomy): Eukaryota > Metazoa > Chordata > Actinopteri > Cypriniformes > Cyprinidae > Carassius > Carassius auratus. The sequence goes on along the minus strand of NC_039245.1, from coordinate 12,163,394 downwards.
CATTTAAAGTTAATAATAGTCTAGATGTAGTGGTCAAACTTTCTGAAAAAAAAAAATAATAATAATAGATCGCCCAGTCCTGTCGCTAATCCCATTGGCTCCTCACTGACACGTAATATCTGGAAAATGTCCACATCGGAGGACACTTTGAATTATGACATCATTTTAGAGAGGAAGACATACGGAAGTTCTAAGCGCCATGCATTATCATTTTTTTTCCTCATTTTCTCATTATAACGACTTCATTTTCTTGTTATCTCGACATAACAAAAGTTGTTTTCTTGTTATAATGACTTAATATTCTCGTTATCTCGACATAACGAGTTGTTTTCTCGTTATAACGACTTCATTTTTTCCGTTATCTTGACATCACAAAAGTTGTTTTCTCGTTATTACGACTTAATTTTCTTGTTATTTCGACATAACAAAAGTTGTTTTCTTGTCATAACGACTTAACTTTCTCGTTATCTCGACATAACGAAAGTAGTTTTCTCGTTATAATGACTTAATTTTCTCATTATCTCGATATCACAAAAGTTGTTTTCTTGTTATAACGACTTAATTTTCTTGTTATCTCGACATAAAGTTGTTTTCTCGTTATAACGACTTAATTTTCTTGTTATCTTTACCTAACGAAAGTAGTTTTCGTTATAACGACTTAATTTTCTCGTTATCTCAATATCACAAAAGTTGTTCTCTAAGAAGTTACAAAACTGTGCCAGCAGGTGGCACTATAGACCTAAATATAACTGATGGGGTGTCGTACACTATCCACTTTACTGTACGCGGACCTTCCTCGTGATCGTTATAATTTGTGCAGTATTGTTCATTACTAACATTTAAATAATTCATGAATGTTAAATGCTTGAATCAATATGATTATTTTGTATATTAAGTTCTTGCTAGATGCATGAGTTTCACCAACGCGTTCTGGGTCATAAAATAACTGCTTATCAAAACCAAGGTTGACGTCACTGTATTCTGTTTGCACCTATATCTTTATTTGTGCTTCTTTGAGGCACATGATTGTTAGTTAATAAGCGTTCATAGAGGTGGGTTATGAAATCAATTATATGCAGGAAGAAAAATTCAATTTAATAAATATATAGATTACATCTGAAGCTAAGACTCATTCTAACTATTATGGGTCATTTAGGGATTATTTGCAACAATTTTTTTTTAAACTTTGACCCAGTTTGTCAAGTATATTTAACTTTCAGCTCACAACACTGTTACTGTGTCTGTCTCAAGAATAACCTAAGGTTAGAAGTACTGCCCATAATTTCACAGCTCTCTTTCAAAAACACCAGTGTTTATTTAGAGGAACAGTTCACCCTTAAAAGCAAATGCTGTCATCGTTTACTCATTCTCCACTTGTGCTAAACCTGTGTGAGTGTCTTCCTTCTGTTAAACACAAAAGAAGATCATTTGAAGAATGTTGGTAACCAAACAGTTGACCATTGACTATTGTGAGTAAATGAGGACAGAATTTTCATTTTTGAGTAAACTATTCCTTTAATCTTTAAATGAGACACCTGAAGACAGAAAACCTGACACAAGAAGAGTATTTCCCTGTGTTGGTGTCTGGTTTGCACAGTCTTGCTGATATTAAGCAACAAGGGCAGGGCAGAGTCATAGTTTGTTTAAAGTACAAACAGGTGAAAAGGTCTCATGTAACCACCAGGAAAAAGACTTTAAAGCCGTGTGTGCATGTACAACAGATACAGTTTGAAGATACTGTGTGTTCACATATTAACCAATGTCATACAGAAAACACTTTTAGATCTATACTATCATTCAAAAGTTTGGAATAATAAAGTTTTCTTAATGTTTTAGAAAAAATATATATTTTGTTCACAAAGACTGCATTTGATCATAATATAGTAAAAGCTGAAATATTGTGAAATATTACTACAATCTAAAAGAACTGCTTTCTGTTTTAAAATATATGGCAAAACAGAATTTTCGGAAGCCATTACTCCAGTTTTCAGTGTCACACGATCTTCAGAAATCATCCTGATGATTCGGGGCACAATTATTATCAGATATTACTGGCGCTCATTTATTAATAATGGTTCTTATGATTATCCATGTAGAACATAAAAAAAAACTTTGACATTACATTATTTCTAAGTGTAATTAGTTGTAATGTTGCAGACTGAAGGTCATAAGCAATATAATCTCCAAGATGCCCATAAGTATTAATATCGACTCAGCATTCCAAAGCCATTCACACAGAATGTTAGCATGAGTGCTGTTAATGTCGTCTGCTGTCACTCTAATGGCTGGTGGTGATAACACCTCAATACCTGGTTGCTCATACTTTCATGTGAAATACATGAATGCAATCACAAGCTTTGTGCCTCAGTGGGTGACCACCACCACCATCGCCAAAGGAAGTTGTAATTAAGAGGAATGTTGCACCACTGAAACAACTATAAAGACAGACAAAGGTTTTTTTGGACATATTATCTAAATTGTTTGAATAAGACCATTTTTCCATACTTGATATAATTTGCCCAACCACTTGTATTGAAGGGAAGCCTATCATAACTCTAGGCCTGGAATGGCCAGTCATTCAGCTCTCACCTCATTGTGAGAAGTCACATACAGTAGAAATCAAAAAGAGAAAAGCAGGATATAATCTCACTGTTGCCTGGGAAAAAAAACTGATATGCTGTAAAACTGATGCCACAATAGAGCTTCAGGCCACCGTCTTTGTGTGAGCAGTCCCTGGAATGACGAAAAAAAGGAAGAGTGTCATTCAAGAGCAGAATGTGTGGCGAAGCAAGCCACGCCTCCGCCCCCTAATGATGTGTTGAATGACAAACTTTCTTTTTACCAGCTGTTGTTGCCCTTTATCCTTTCATGAATGCTTTTCATGTCTGGCTTCATTGGAATAAGTGGGATAAAGAGTGTGAAATGAGAAGGATCAGCTGAAATCCACCTGCTGTGTTGAATTACAATGGGTTGTAATCAAGCCATCAGAATTGTGACTTCCGTGCGCTGCTATGTATAATCACACAGTTATTAAGGGAAAATATTGACTTTAAAAATTTGTTAGAAAATGTGTTAGAAAATGTGTTACATTGAAACATTTTTTAAACATGTTACATTTTTGGCACTGAAGTAGGGTGTGAAAAAGTTTCTCTTGGGAAACTCGAGAAACATTCAGACAGGTTATTAAATGCTTCCAAGCTGGTAACTCCTTATGCAGCCTGCGGCTCAGAAAGGTGATGAATGCTTGAGAGGGTGTAACTTTTTCTGAGTTAATCCACCTTCAAAAGCCACAGACCTGCAGCTCCTTTTTGTAATGCAATTGCAAATATACAGTATATTATGTACTTAGCTATAAATAAGATCTATTGGTGCTGTGCTATTGAAAAATAGACAGTTACTTAAAAAAAAAATTAAATACAAAAAATTATTTGGATATGAATGGACAACAAGAAAAAATATACAAATATATATATGTTTACACTACTGGTAAAAAGTTTGGAATAATTATAACTATGATTTTTTTTTATGTTCTGAAAGAAGTCTCTTCTTATGTTCACCAATGCTGCAATTATTGATTAAAAAAAGTAAGCGGCTGCTGAAAATTCAGCTTTGTTGACAAAGGAACAAATGACATTTTAGAATATATTCAAATAGAAAACAGTTATTTTAATCTGTGCTGATAATATTTCATAATATTACTGTTTTACTGTATTTTTTTATTAAATAAATGCAGCCACCATGATTAGAATAAGAGAATCAGAAGATAAAAAAAAAATTTGATTTTATAAAAATCGGCTTTTAGTTGTGCAAAGATTTTATGACTTCATTCAATCAAGCCAACTACACAACTGGCTGAGCTTAAGCTAGCTATGAAAACACCATCTGTTACACACTTTGACATTCTCCCCCCCTCCACACCCCCCCCCCCCCACCAAGTTCTAGCCGAATAGCCTCTTTCCATCCGGCTTGTCAATTACATTCTATCTCTATCCAGCCCGACCACCTGACAGACATGCAATCACCTCCATCTCCACCCATGTGCCCCCCTCTAGAGGAAGCAGAATATCAGACCCCACAGCTGAGCCACGTGGACCCATGAATTAGACAACATGACCACAGCATGCTCCGCTTCTAATCAGTGAGCAGCAGCGACAAGGCGACATAGGCATGGATGTAAACAATCAGGTTAATAAGTCTATACATTTAAAAGACAAGTACAAAATGTATATTTACTTTATCAGACCATGGTTTAGAAGTAAACAAATCATATTAATCATATTAATATTTTAAGCACATTTAAGATGTACATAATTTTATAAAAATAATATATATATATAGTCTACATTTTCAATAGTGAACACATACACACTCCTGGTTAAAAGGAATAATTGCAAAACAATTCAGATTTTTTATTATTTTTGAAGAAAACCTATTATGCTCACCAAGACTACATTTATTTTATCAAAATTACAGTCTTCTATTTTAATATATGATCAAATGTAATTTATTCATTTGATGGCAAAAACAGTACATACAGTACAAATATTATTCAACATATAAACAACACTAGTCATGGGGTTTTAAACACACATTTAAGGTCATTCCTACACATGCGCTGAATGAGCAGTGGTGTCAAGCTCTGGGTTAAGATACTCTTATTCTTGATCTCCCCTCATGAAAGAGAGATCGCTGAGCGAGAGACTTCAGTCAATCCCATTACCTGCATTAAGTCTCAAAGCAAAGCTCCTCTCATTTTTACAGAGTGTGGAGCCATCCTCAGTGGTCACAAGCCACTGTCACCATGGCAGCTCTCCTCCACCACACGACCATTTAGCAAGGTAATTAAGCACTGCATATCTGGGTAAAATAAATGTTCTACTCTTTCAAGGAGATTAGCTAATAGAACGCACCACAGGCAGTAAATGGCACAATCGAAGGTGTGATGAGCAGGCGGTAAAATGAACTGTGGGATAAAGGCTAGCTGAGGAATGGCTTTCTCAGATAAAACTGTGGGGGGAAAACAAGCTCTCTGTGAATGACCGGAGGCTGGCAGTCTGGGAAAGTCACAAAAACACTTTCCTGCCCATTTAATGGATTAACAAGCATCCTTGTTTAACGAGACATACAACATTTCCTGCAAGTACAACAAAAGAGTCCATGTGCTGACAGCACTGTCATCAGAACAATCAATCCCTCCACTAAAGCTTCACTTACTGTGGTTCACCCAAAAATTCTGTCATCATTTATAGCTGTTCCAAGCATTGACGGTAGCCATTGACCTCCATAGTATGAAGAAAAATGAAAGTCAATGGCTACCAGCAACTGTTTGGTTACCAACATTCTTCAAAACATCTTCTTTTGTGTTCAACCAAAAAAAAAAGAAACAACCTGAGGGTGAGTAAATGATTGAACATTGAACTATCCCTTGTTTTGTTTTTTTGTGTGTGTGTGGGGGGGGGGGTTACTCAAATCCAATATTTTGTACATTTGCCTGAATGCATCAAGTAAAATGAATTAGAAAATAGCCAAAGAAGCATTCACCAGTAGTTTGCAGATCACCGTGTTGACAGCAGTTTTGTACAAGAAGCGTGCCACTGGCAATGAATGATGATGATTGTAATGTGCATCTGCAGAGTGATGAGTGCAGTTAAAGAAATACATGCTGAGCTCTTTGTATAGTACTGTTTTTCAACTGGTTTTGCTACAGAGCATACATTTTGTGACGACCCAACACTATTTATCAAACAAAATAGATTATCATAAACAATGATCACAAACGCTTTGAAAATCTTAACTTTACACAGGGTACACAGAGATCATTTTAATTAGAATGAGACGAAATATATAAATAGCATACAGTAGTGGTCAGTACCTGTAAAATGTTAATTATCTTACAAAAATAAGAGGGATCATACAAAATGTATGTTCTTTTTTTACTGACCTTAATAAGATATTTCACATAAAAGACATTTACATATTGTCCACGATACAATGATAGATTTGGTAATAGTTCATGAGTCCCTTGTTTGTCCTGAACAGTTAAACTCCCCGCTGCTCTTCAGAAAAATCCTTCAGGTCCCACACATTCTTTGGTTTTCCAGCATCTTTTGCATATTTGAACCCTTTCCAACAATGATTTTGAGGTCCATGTTTTTACACTGAGGAGGACAACTGAAGGAGTCGTATATAACTAAGTTCACTATTGTTCCAGAAGTGAACATGATGCATGAACAGAATGTAGATTTAATGCATCTCAATGCATCTTGCTTCCTTCTGGAACTTCAGTGAGCATTTGAACCTTTGGTAATAGTTGCATACAATTGTTGGAAAGGGTTCGCAAAAGATGCTGGAGAACCAAAGTGTATGTAAAATTTTGACCACCACTGTACCTATTTGTGTGTATATATATACATGTTCTATCTTGTCTTTCTAAATAAGATGTTAATAAAAAATAACTATAATTACCTTTTTTAACATGAATATAACATTAAGTAAAAATATGATAATCAAGTCTTGAATCTCATCTGGGTTGTGTTTTCTTTCAGATGCATAGCTTCGTTCACCCAACCTGTTAATGTTGGCATCTGGCTATAATTTAGTTAACTTTTCCCAAGTGATACCTGAAGAATATGCACATTCAAACCTTGATGTCAATAAAAAGAAAAAAGAAAAAAAAGACATGTACAGCAATTTATCCTCCCTTTAAAAAGATACAAATCTTTACATTTTATTATTTGCATTTAGCACTGTTTCCTTTCTTTAAAAGACCTGCGACCCATCAAATGAGAACCACTCTATTAGATCTAGTGGGATTTATTGAACTAGCCAAATTCAGATTTGTAAAGTATTGTTTAGAATAATATCTGTGCTGCAGATTTGGGCCAGTTCATCTGTACTGTGAAGATAGCATGTATCCAAGTTTTTGCGGGAAAAAAATGTACTTGATGACCCCAGCAACTTAGCTGTTAATACAGCATGTGACATCTTGCATATTGCACTATGAGGACACCTGGGAGAAGGTCCAGTGCCCAATACTCAGGTTACCTGCGATGGTAGATATAACAGCCAACACAGTTTTAAGCACTGGAAAAGACAACTCCTAATGCACAGTGAAGAATTCCAGACTTTGGATTCAGTGTACAAAACAATATCAGAACACATCTATTCATATACCTAAAATTAAAGATATATCAGACTCTCTACATTCCATTCAATCAAGATTGATTTGTATAGTTAAAAATAACAGATCCAGCAGATTTCATCCACATGATTTTATCAAGCGCTGTGCTTCTCATTCTACACTAATGAGCTACCAGAGGTGATGGACCCCTTCACATATCCTAAAAATCACTGAAACCATGGGTTTGAATGGCTCGTTTAATCCAAATTTAGAATCTGAACTATCCGTATTACAAACCATGTTTGACAAACTACACTAAGCTATCAAACTAGATGAACATTCAAACTTTCTTAAAAAAACATAACTGTCTGAGGTGAAAATAAAAATAAGTTAACCCATCTATATTTCACATTAAAACTATATTATATTTCGACATGATGTAACCTTGAGCTAGCCATTTCTGTCTTACGCCTCGCACATTAATCAACCTATTGACACTCCACATGATGAGATCTTGCCTCTTTGGATGAGATAATGCATCTTCAGTATGTCATCTGTATAGCAAAATAAAAATGTGACTTATTAGAAATCCACTGCCTTGATCGTACTGTAATGTCACATGCTGATGAAAACTGATTTGCAAAGTAAGCTAACACATGACATCAGTGTCACTCTCATTTCCATTAAAGAACAGATGCATCCGATTACTAACCGTGCAAAGATAACAAAAACATTGGTCCATTCATCATAGGGTTGAGTTTAGACATCATCCGGGTGCAGTCAATATATGACACAAAGACTATCTAAATGCTATTATAACTTACTCTTGTTATTTTAATTAAACCCTTTCTCATTACCCTTTCCTCATTATCATAAGATTGTGACCATACAGAACCCTTCCTAAAACACTTGCTGGTTCTTACTGCATGTCTGATCTGGTGACCCAATAAAATAATTACTGATTGAACAATTTGACAGTTAACTGAGTAGGGTCTCCATCTCAACCGACTGTGTCTAGACTGACCAAGAAGTTGACCCCCATGAAAGTAACTGAACTTTGACCTCCTTACCTGCAGTTCACACCATGCAACCTCCACGGTGGTCTCTGTATCCAGTCCTTTGTAGACTGTCTTAAAGGACCCTCTTCCGATCTCAATGTTGAATTTCAGAAATCTTCCATCAGGTGAGGTCGCCACAGCTTTAGTCTCAACCTCGTCCTTTTCCTCCTGCGCGCGTTTACTCTCAAACAGAGCTCGTGACAAAACAGCTTTCTTCTCGGTGCTTTCATCGTCGGAGTCCGAGCTGGCGTCAGCCTCCTGCGCGCTGGGCTCCTCGGTGGCCCAGGTGTCAGCTGGCCGAGGGTCCGAGGCTCGCGTCTCAGGTGGAGAGCTGGAGACAGGTGACATTGGAGGAGAAGAGACCGTCTTTTTCTCCTCGTTGCTACTTTCCGATAAAATATTGTCGGCTGACCACGAAAGAGTTTTTGTCAGAGGTGCGATGCTCTGCTGCGGCGCAATGTCCACGGTGTGGAGTTTGTTAATCCTGTAGGCATTTCTCCTGGAGTTCGCCGAGTGTCTCCTCCGTCTCGGCGGCAGGCGCGCGGGGAAGAACGAGTCCGCGTCAAAACCCGCAGGCAACTTCGGGAAGCCAAGGCTAGCCCTGTCAATATCAGCCTGTGACATTCTAGTAGATATCTGTGTACTCAACATTAAAACTGCAGCGCGTAATACAGTGCATTACATGTCTCCGCGTTCCAGAATGTCTCCATAACAACTGTGCGTTTACATTTAGCCCCAAAATTCCCTCCGAACCATAACAACTGTTCAAGAACGAACTTCTCGCGACTGTAAAGTAAATGCAAAAGCAAGTTAACGTTCTCTCGAAATATTACGCATGCAATCAACTGTGGGTTAATGATTCGGTTATTTGAATAATTAGAATATCACGGCGTGACGTTCGAGCGCGTGCTGCCTTCGCTCTCCAAACGCGAGTGTAGTGTTTACTGTTTAGTGCGCTCCTCTGCGGCTCTGGTGGCTCCTCCCTGTGGAAAAAAACACCTTAGTAATTGTGAGGGACCACTAACAGTCAAGCTCCAATGCCATAAATGCAGTCTCTCACGTCTCAGATAGATTACAGCTGTCTATTAAACCAATCTGATGAGACATTTATGCTTTAAAATATTATTATTGCCTTAATTCATAACTGTTTTTTAAAAACGAGTAATTCTAATAATGAAGTATCTTTCACTAGGTTCACTGGATATTAGTCCTTGTTGCCAAAGTGACTATCTATCTATCTATCTATCTATCTATCTATCTATCTATCTATCTATCTATCTATCTATCTATCTATCTATCTATCTATCTATCTATCTATCTATCTATCTATCTATCTATCTATTTCTCATTATTTCTCAGAATTATTTCTCAGTGGTTCCCATGAGATTGATTAGTCAGAACCCTTAATGACATTCATGTTATAAGTCAAGCTTCAGACTGTCATTCTCCACTGAGAATGTTTAAATTCTGCTGTATTCCATTAGTTTGACGCACATGCAAGAATACAACTACATATTATGGATAGACGGGACTAAAATAATTTAAGAAATCAGTATAAGAACCTATCAGTCATCCACTAATCTAAATATCGGGCAGGACACACCCCCGCCCCCTCAAAGTGGTCATGACCCCACCATCATGTTACAGTAAGTAGTTGGTACATTACAGAAACTAATAATAACATGATCAGCTGATGAGCAGTTGCATAAACAGACAGTAGATATCAGACGTAATTAAATCCTCTTCACAGCATGTTGATATAAACTCAGATATGTGTCACACATCAGCATCAGTCTAGCTTAGACATAAACATGACTGCCGTACAATACAACATAGTACATGACAAATGTTTAGAATGTGTTTACAGTATGTGACGTGACTATTATCCTGTTCACACACAGCATGCATGCATCCCTGAGCAATACAGATAAACTGCTCGGTTTATTCTTTACTTTGACTGCTGACAATCACTGAAACTCAGACGGTTCAAAGACAGTGGCTGTTTGGAGCAGCCTCTGTCTCGCTCACTGTCAGTGTCTTTATTATGGCTTCATTTCCTAGCAATGAGCTGATGCCCAATCAAAGGACACTAATTGTGATCACAGACAAACATCATTTGAGGGTCTAGCCGCTCAAGGCCATTTGTTTTCAACTGCGTGTGTTTAAAATAGTGTTTCTATTGGCTTAAATACTATGTAAGGATGAATTCTGAATTGCCATGTTCTATCAGTGGGCCACTGAGGAGGTTTTATCCACAGCAGCAGGTGACTTAACAGTGTTTAAGGGTGTATTTTAGACAACAATGATTACAGGAATATTGAACATTCAGGGGAAATAGAACAGGGATAAATTCTGGCATACCTTTTTCATTCTCAACCTGTATTCAAACACTGGACCCCATAGATGTTAACAGCATGCTTAAAAAAATAGAAATATTTAATTTTGCATTCCACTATGAAGGAAACAAAATCATCAGGTTTGAAAATGAGGTGAATAACACAAGGGTGAATAAATGATAATAGATTGTTTTTTTTTTTTTTTTTGGGTGTATTAGCTCTTTACATCAGTTATCAGGCTAGTCTGTAAACTAAACGATGCACTTAAATTGTGATCGGAACAACAAGCGCACTGGAGGCTGTTTGTGTACCGTTTCCTGTCAGACAGAGTTATTTTCACTGAAGGAATATTTCACCCCAAAATTAACGTTTTCAGACAATGCACTCATTTTCAGGCCATCCAAGATGTAGATGAGTTTGTTTGTTCATCTGAACAGATCTGGAGAAATTTAGCATTAAATCACTTGCTCACCTATGAATCCTCTGCAGTGAATGGGTGCCGTCAGAAAGAGAGTCAAAAATAAAAACATGACAAAAATCCACAGGTAACCCACACCACTCCACCCTATCACTTAACATCTTGTGAAGTGAAAAGCTGTTCATATGAAACAAATTCATCATTAAGGCATTTTAACTTTAAACATCTCTTCTGGCCAAAATACTAGTACGTAATGCATAATAATGATTCCTCCGGTGAAAAAGTCCTTTACTATTCACACTTGTAAACAGTACTTGATCTGTGCACATTTCTTTCACGATTCATTCAGACGAGATACTCACTGATAGAGGGCTTGTTATTTTAGCCAGAAGTTAAAAGTGTCTTTTATTACAAACTTGCAGCTTTTTGCATCACAAGATGCTAATTGATGTTCTGGAGTGGTGTGGTTGACTTGTGGATTATTGTGATGTTTTCATCAGCTGTTTGGACTCTCATTCTGACGAAACAAAGTCAATTTGAACAAAAATAATAAACAATGCAAACAACAATAAAACTCCAATAACTACATTTACAGCTTTTATGGAGCAGATATTTCAGGCTCTTGAGCGTGATACAGCAAGGCTAGTGACTGAGGCTCAGAACAGCTCCACGTGACACAAACTCAAAAGAAGGACTTCTGTGTGTGTGTGTGTGTGTGTGTGTGTGTGTACACTTATCAGTGTGAACACATTGCTGATCCATGAGCAGCTGGGCCTCTCACCCCCACCCTGTTTTGCCGAATCATACTTCATATTAAGAACAGCTTGCTGGATTGAGAAACAAAATATAATCATGCAACAGAAGCAGGTCATGTGACAGAGTTGATGATGTTATTCTCACGAAATAGTGATGGCCCTCATCGGCTTTCTGCCCTCCCTATTTATCTCTGTACTCGGTCTGTGTGAAGGGCATATGTTCAGAACCAGGTAGGTTCTTTAGAGGAGTAACAAGCTTCCAGCAAACCAATAAACACTGGGGATAGTTTAGCTCCTTACAGGAGTCAGCCTCACTCTAAAACTAACTCTGCATTTAAAGGAATATTCTTGGTTCAATACAAGTAAAGATCAAGCATTAAAAAAAAAAAAAAAAAAATTCCAGAAGTTGCCCCTTCTTTTATTTATACTAATAATAATGTTATTAATATTAATTATGTATTGCTATGCTAGCATCAGTAATTATACTCAAAACATAAATAAAATAATATAATATAGCAAATATAACAAATTAGCTATAAATTTGTTAAAATTGTTTGTTTGTGGCATTACAGGGTTTGCATGATTGCATCATCATGACAACAAAATTGTAACTTTGCACAAAAAGAATTGGTTTTTGTTTTTTTCTTAAAAAAAAAAAATACAATCATGTTACAGACATGATTCATATTGTTTATGCCTTATTAAAATGCTGTTTTAATAGTAAAACCACGTTTCTAGATTGGCCCCCATTCACTTCCATTCTAAGTGCCTCACTGTATCCCACATTTTCTTTGAAGAAAAGGAGGAAAAATCCCAAATCAATTTAATCTTAATTACAGCACAGTTAATCTTAAATGTGTGCAGCCCGGAAAATTCCCTGAACATCCCCAGTAGAAATATCTTCAGTGGAGAAAGTTAAATTTAACATAGCTCTATGGGATACGCTTTTGCAGACAGATTTAAAAACTGTATGTACACATCTTCATTATGATCAATGCATGACATTAGTTATGATATTTTCCAGATTTCTCTGAAAATCCAGCCTTCTATATCGCTAGTCAGTTTTTTCCTGAGTGACCAGAAAGATACAGCGTGTCCTGTAAGCTTCTCAAGCTGTCCCTGTATACTGTATAAACAAACTTCTATGGCCTCTTACTAATGTGACTGCACATACTGACATCTAGTGGAACACACTAGAACGCTAGAAAATGGACAGTTCTGTAATGGGACTAAATGACTCACATAATATATAGCCAATATATACACAAAACCTATCAAATTCTAACTTAATTTTTATTTTAGCTTAAAGTCACAGCAACTAACATTAAAAAGGCAAACAATGAATAATTAAAATAAATAAATATATAATAAAATGATTCCTTAGTAAAAAAAATTAATTAAATTAAATTAACAATAAAACACATCAGTTAGGAAGTTTATTTGGACATTTTGTTTTGCACCACATCATGTGGCCACAGGAAAATATGTTCATTGATACTGAATGCAAGAGTTCCACAGTCCCCAAACATCAAGACAACATTGTGAAGCTGGCATCACTGAGACACAGGAGCGTCTAAGAGTTTGCCCCTGTCCGAGGCCCTTTGATGATGAAGTTCTTTGCCTCATCGTCAATCTCATCCATGATTTTCTCCTGCCTGACTGAGAGAATGGTGTAGCTGACTGATGGAGGGATACAAGGGTTAAGGCCATTACATCACACAACTAGAGTTCTACTGACTTATTAATAATTGGCTTGACTGATTTGTAATTGTTAATAGTTGGTGGGTGGGTATTCTTTCATAAAACTGTAATCATACCCTTTTGGTATAGCCTGAAAAAAACTTATGTATTTCCCTATTCACCTAAAAAAAAAAAACCTGATAGTAACATTTCACAGAAACACAAAGTCATGATGCTAAGATGTTTTTAGAAAGACAGACAGACAGACAGACAGACAGACAGACAGACAGACAGACAGATATCAAAATAAACCAGCTGAGGCTGAGCTGTCATGTTATGAAACTATGAAGGATACATAGGCCCACCACAAAGGCTCCGATGGTCAGGCCGGTGATTAAATTCCGGCTCCGCAGTTGTTTTGAGTGCCGTTTCCAGTAATCTAGTTCCTGCTGTCTTTTAAGAAGCTGTTTCTGAGCAGGTGTAAGAGGTTTCGGCGCAGTTGAGGACGCGTCCGGAGTCTTCCCCTCCATGGTTGTCTCGTGTTCTGTGACGTTATTCGCTGCACCAATCAAATATTCTTCTTCTTCTTCTTCTACTAGTGTTTATTACGTCGGTTTTGGCAAACCAGCGTAAAGGTGCATTACCGCCACATGCTGTTCTGGAGTGTGGAAGGCGCATAGATTTGGAAGACAGACACACTGTTCCATATGTCTTGCCATTTTTTATTTGCTTCTAATGTAATAAGTCTCTTGAATTCAGCTTTATGCTATCTTAATTTCATGGATGATTTAATGCTTTCTTTGCCACCAAGTCTACTTCCTCATTTCCATCCACATCCACATGTACAGGCACCCAGAGGAATGTAACCTCAATCCTTAACTGTCTTATTCTATACAAACTTTGTAACACTTCTAATACTAAGTCTTGCCGAGCTTCAGATTTACTTAATAGACTTGAGAGCGCAGCCATTGAATCCGTACATATCACTGTTCTTGCTGGCTGAACTTCTTCAATCCACTGTAGCACTAGGATGATAGCTAACAATTCAGTACTAAAAACTGACACATAGTCTTATAATCTTTTTGCCATTTTTATTTTAAAAGTAGGAATATATACTGCTGCTGCTGCTCTTCCAGATTCTGGCTCCTTAGACCCATCTGTAAATACCTGTAACACAGAATAATACTCTTGAATTATATATTGTTGTACCACTACTTCAGTTGGCAAGTTCATCTCCTGTGTTTTTATTACTTTGTGAATTTGTAAGTTTATACAGGGAACAACCAAGGGGAAATTGCTGGAATAACAACAGAAGGAGCAACATCATGGTCTTTCATCTTCAAACTATTTACTTCCTTCCTTACTACCCAGCCAAAGCTTGTCATTTCTTTGTATGCATATTCCCAACAATCTTTCAGAAGTAGTCTAACTTCGGTGGCTTTCACCAATCAAATCATCCATACGCGGACACGTCATGCCTCGATGCGAACAACCAGCAGGTGTCGCTCAAACATCGAGGAATATTTTACTTCTTTTTTTCTGTATATATGACCGATATTAAATTAAATTGAAATTCACAATTTATTATTATATTTAACAAAATTTAGCTCTGAACGTATAATTCTATAATTTTTTTTCTCATGTGTAACAGTTACATCCTTTATATTATAAGCCTTCTTACTTAAATTTACTATAAGACTATCTTTTTAGTCCATAAAAAGACAGTTCTTAGCATAATCATAGACCGTTTTAATGCATGTTTTTGTGTTTTAGGAATTTGTCTTTAATCACGGATCACCTTTCTACATAACAGATTTACCACTGGCTATAAAGACTCATTGACCAGCTTTCTATATAATGTATTGTAGTACAGTGTACTAGTGTAAATAACTTTATCACGTATTTTTTTAAAGTTAGACAATCCGACGAACTGGTGATTAAAGCTGAGAAATACTACAGGGAACTGTAACAAAGACAAGAACCGAAGAGTTCAAATGAAAGCACCATATTTATTTATAATTTCTCACATTGCATTGATCTATAGTCCAGTTATAATATCTGTTCTCTATTTGAAATTGATCTACACACTTTTTATCGGACTTATAATGATTGCATGTAAGCGCTCTTATAATATATATATTTTTTATTATATATTTTCTAGAGTTCAGTAATTACCAGTGTAAAAGCTACACACATAATTGCATAACATTAAATATGGTGTATATGTTTTATTTACAAAATATATTTATCTCTGTTATAGTATGAAATTGCCAATTATTTATTAGCCATATTTTTTATATAAAAAAACAATATATTTAAAATATGTACAGCTTTAGTCTACATCCACAATGTTTGTTTTTAACATGCAATGCACAGCCAAAGTTTACTTTACTGCAAAATGTTCCATTGGTAATTTTCACACTTCTGTACAATGTACTGTCAGCATTTTATAACAATAAAGATGGTAGGAAAATGTTAGTGAAACAGTTGATTAATAAACATTTTCTTTTCTCAGTCTCCTCAACAATAAAGTTCATGCAGAAGTGCTACTGGAGATTAAGCACACATTCATTCCAGCTTTCATTGTCAAGAGAAAAATTTGCTCATAGAAAAATGACAAATCAACCAAATGTTCATACATTTTTGGAGGAGCACTGACATCTCAAAGGAAAAACCTTGTCTGTTTGAAAAAAATGTTGTAGTTCCACAGGAACAGTTTTTGGTGTGTAGCAATAATATACAGTATATTATTCAGTAACATGTACACGTATGTGCTCTGTATGTCTAATACCTTTAAAGCAATTATAGTAAGTTATTTCTTAATGAGGACTCAACAACTCTCAAACATGACATTTTGACAAATTAGAAATTTTCCTTCTTTATACCCATTTATAAAAATTTGATCATATTGGCAGATGATCCCTTCGACTTTTTGTTCTCTTGATTTCGCCAGGACCAAAAATACACATTGCATTTAAGAACAAGGCGGTTTCGAGGTGATGATCTTTGGTTTTGACTGATTGGGGCAGTCAATATCCAATCTGTAGATGGAAAACAGTCGGTAATCTTGTTCATTTGGTAATATGAGGAGATGGTGCTAATGGTTGTATTCGCTTCTCTTCCATCAGGTGATTTCATTTGGTTTGGAAGAGGTCAGTGAACTCGTTGAGAATCAGCTCCACGATCTGGTTCTGGAAGACCATGTGCATGGTGATGTTGGACTCCTCCTGTGGTCTCAGCAACGTTGGGCCAAACACGATGGCCATATTTTGGACAGACATGCGGTTCAGCTCACCATGTTCAATCACCCTGTGGGACGGATGGGAATAGGGTCAGAACTGCTTTTCAGTAAACAGGGCGAGGATGTAATTAGTACTTCAATAGGTTTTCTTGCATGACCTGATCACTGTTAATACCCAAGACAAAGGGAAGTAACAAAACCATGTGTTGGTCATCACATCAAAACTGAGTAAAAAATAGGTCCATACTTTCGAAGATGTCTGAAGAGAACCTCCATGGTGTCATGGTTGGGCAAAGGCAGGTTTCTCACCAGATCTCGAATATATGACACTTTCTGGCTGTAGTCACTCATTTCTAGGAAACAAATACAATGGTTGAGCCCTTAAACATGCATGAACGAGGTTTTGGTCTTGGGAATTAAACACAGGGTGCTGTTTTTGTAGATACACCCTACAGTTTCCAATAATAATCCAATAGAGTCAAGTGGAATCATGAATCATTCATTTCACAGTTCATGATGCATTGCCTCATTTAGAAAAGCATCAAAGTAAATACACATGACTAATTTCCATGTAAAAATAAATAAATATCTATTACTATTAATATCTAACTCTTATGAAATAAAAGCTTTTTTAGGTATATATCATGTGTAAAGAAAAAAATGGCTAGTCCACCTAAAAATGTATCATTATTTTTACTCATGTTGTTTTAAACCTGTATGAGTTTCTTTCTTCTGTTAAACGTGAATGAAAGAAGTTTTTATATATGTATATTATATATATATCTTATATAATATATCTTATTTTGTGTTCAACAGAAGAAAGACACGCATACAGGTTTGGAACAACATGAGTAAAAGATGTAAGAATTTACATTTTTTGGTGAACTATCCCTTTAAGCCAAAAAGCAATGAATAAAAAAAAACATTGATTTAGTTCTCTAAACCGGACAGTAACACTCACGAATGGCAGCGATGAACCTATCAAAAAAGCTGAAGGGGAAAAGAGGCTCAGGAAGTTCACGTAGGAAAAGCTTCAGAGCTCCAGTGATCACATGGATCTCTTCCCACTGGCCATCCTCCAGATCCAGAGCCTCTTCTACAGAAAGAAAGGAATAGAAAGTTTTATATAGTCAATGAAAAACAGCATTGTTTATCCACCACTGCTATAATAAGGTGGTCTCACATGAATTTGTGATTTTACAACAGTAACCATTTACATTAGCATTATTTCTAATTTGTTTATATCTATTTACATTACAAAAAATTTAAAAACTAAGTTGTTTAGAAAAACTATCTAAACTCTTTCAATTTGACATCTGATAATTTTCTAAAGTTCGAAAAATTCCTCCAGGTGAAAAAGTTTTGAAAGTATTTGTTAAAACTGTAACTGTAGTAATTAAGGTGTCTTGGCAGATTGCTAGCATGGTAAATGTGTTTCCAGCAGTCTATAAATTCATTGTGAACTCAATCCTACATGAATGTATACAGTTCAAGGGTTACAATAAACAGAATGTATACAGTTCAAAGGTTGACATCACAGTTAAAGTCATTGTGATAATGTGTCTAGCTCTTGTTTACCATGATCTGCTTTATACCGCAGCTTCTGGATGACAGCCAGGTTCCCGCTCACTCTGTAGATTCCATCTATTTTCAGACCTGCACCACGCAAACAGACACTGACACTTTAGATAACTTTTTTACTTCTGAACTCGTAAACACACAGCGACATGAACCCTTACCCCTTTTCTCAATAGATCTTATGCATTTGTCCATAAACTTGGGCACGGTAGTGTTTTCCCGATGACAGAGGGTGTCTAGGTGGCAGCCAAACACATTCTCTGTGAACAAAGAGAAAGTAAAAGTCAAATGACTGACTGTGAATATAGGATAAGAATAAGTCCACTAGTCTCAAATTTTCATTGGCATCTGCTTGAATTCTTTGAAAGTCAGAGCATTACTAATTCAGCTGGCATTGAAAGAGGCAAAAGTTGACCCTAACCTTTGATGTAGCCCTTCTCTTTGACCGACTGAAGGGTGGGCCGCCGCTGGAGGAACTTGCGCAGCTTGGTGCGAACACGGCCCTGATCTAAGTCTATGCTACTTGAAGAACTCAGTCTTGATGCTATAAGAAAATGATTTAAAAACACAAAGAAGCTGACTTGAGTCATTATTAACAGTGATTTGCTTGTTGTGATCAGATGATTCAGTTACTGACATTCATTCTTCCTTTCTTTATCTGCAGGTAATGGAGGTTTTTCTGGGATATCTTCCACTTCGTCCTCTGAGAAATGGTTATGGTCCTGCTGTGAAAGATCACAACATATTTTCATCACTTTAAGGGTAAATGTGATGGGATGGAAAAAGCTTAGCAACTTGTGTTTTTCTTTTATCCTGTATTTTTTCAGCGGGGTGTCACTCACCAGCAGTCTGATGGTGTCCAGAATGATCTTGTGCCAGTCGTGTATGATGCTGTCTGTGTCATACTGTATCAAATACTCAGAGCCGTGACGTGTCTTGAGCTGCTCAGTGACATGGACAATATTTCAGGCTTTGTTATTAAAAAATATGGACTGATATAGATAAATCTCTGAGGGGAAAAGTCGACAGTGACTGGTAGCAATCCATATCAAGGCAATAAATATTAAAATATTTGTGCCAGTTCTCAGCTTCACCACAACACATGTCGCTAATAGTGCAAGAGTTCTGGCAGTGCTTGTGTTTTGTTGCCAAAACAAAGGTCACCAATCACACTTACCAATGACTAAACCCATCACAATGGAACATATTTGAATTTAGAGAAACAAACTTAGTCTTAATTCCTGGAAGAGCAATGTAATAATTTTCACAGTATGAAGTGCTTTGTTTATTTATTTTGCACAAGCTATGAACAGGAAAGACTGTCCTGAGTCACAGTGCTCACCTCTAGAACATTCTTCTTGCTTGACTTTTCTTTAGACGCCCATGATAAAGTCGCTCCTTTCAGTTCCACTGTGTACTCTGGGACGATCTGATTGCTCTTGGTCTGTAGGGGTCAACCAATGGCAGTCAGTTTATTTTAAAGTTATTCTCTTTAGCAGACTTACTGTAATCAACAGGCGCAAATGTATGGGATTTGTCTGGATCCATGTACGAGACCAACTAGGTGTGCTGATAACCAATAAATTGCTAAATAAAATGCGGAAATTGAAAGTGTTTAAATGCTACAAGTGATTTTATGCTCCACAACATAATAATGTAGCGCATGATAAATGGATATTCTTTTTAAGATCTGCATAAGATTTTTTTTTTTATATACATTATCAGTGTTTTTAAAAGCTAATTTGAAGTTGATGGAAAAGGTAATCAACATGTAAAAATGGAGAAAATTAGTATTCAGAATTAAAAATAACCAGAATATATCCAATCACCGACTAATATCGGACTATAACTGATCTATTGTGCATCCAAAATTATTACATAAACAGATTAAATAAACTTACAGACATCCCTGTGGGTGTAAATTTAGGGTCTTTGTGGAAAGTGAGTATGCCATCATGGAGAACAGTCCATGACTGCGCCCAGTTCTTCCTGCAAACACAGCAGCAGCGATTTCAGAGCCGAGACACGTTAAAACACTTTAAAGATCAAATTATGCCTAATCTTACTCTATTCTCAGCACCTGTGTTATATATAAAGGTATCTATATATGAAATCTCATTCCCTAGAAGTGCAAGTTTCCCAGACCAGGGTTAAGGTAACTGCAGTTATGAGTTAATTGAAAAGATATTAATTTAAGTCATAAAAATGTTAAAGTAAAATAAAATCAAACAGAAAAAAAAAAATCCCATGAATTGAATTAAAAATGAAATATTTTATTAGTTTTCCTGCATGTCCAAGAACCTGCGAATGTTGTCAGATTATTAATATATTTAATTAAAATCACAGGGGGTACTTCAGGTAAAAGTTTTAGTTTAGTGACTCTCTCAAACAGGCAACAGTTCATTAGCATTGCTAAATTCAAATCTCATTCTGTCACTTTTTATTGTGGAGTGCCTCAAGGATCTGTCCTTGGTACAGTTCTATTCTTAATCTACATGCTTCCTCTGGGTCAGATCATCTGGCGCCATGGCTTAATTTCCACATATGCCGATGATACACAAATCTATTTTACCGGACAGACCAATTCTGTTTCCCCCTTCTTCTTTTACATTTTGCTTACATGATTTCAAAGTATGAATGGCCCAACATGTTTTAAATTTAAATACTGAAAAAAAAAAACGAATTTCTGTTAGTTGGCCCTAAATCCCTTGTCTACTCCCAAACTGACAACTCAATTAACATTGACGGAGTTAAAGTCCATCCTTATTCCACTACACACAATCTTGGTATAATGTTTGATTCTAGTCTAAGTTTTGAAACACATATCAATCAGCTTGGCAAATCCTTTTTTTTTTTTTTTCACCATTGTAAAATTGTAAAATTGTCCACCTATGGACAATTAATTCTTCCCTATGTCCCTGCCCATACTTTGAGATGTCTCTTCACTCCAGACCTTTAAAACTGCTCTCAAAACTCAATTATTTAAATTTCTTAATTGATTGCTTGCCTTGATTTTCTGTTCTATGCTTGTTTTGTAACTTATCTTGTATATTGCATATTATTTCACCTCTGTCTGCTGTTTGGCTGTTCATATGTTATATACTATCTGTTATATACCTTATGTAAAGCATCCTTGGGTATTTGAAAGGCACTATATAAATGTTAACATATTAGTTTAAATGGGTTTGGTTGACAAGAAAGTTTGGGAATCCCTGTGGTAAAAACTACACAGATGACTAATTTGCATGCTTTTTTCTACTAATACTTGAAGTATGACTGTACTGTTTAACCAAAGATAAACGTTGATTAATTTAAGACCCCACCTCAGCCTTTTTCCATTCTCAGCAACTTTAGTCTTGTTGAGAATCCCAGCCTTCTCCAGTGATGACTGATGTATGCAAAAGACAAGAGGTTGTTTGTTAGAGGTATCATATATATATATATATATATATATATATATATATATATATATATATATATATATATATATATATATATATATATATATATATAAACATACACACACAAACACACACATCAAAACAAGGACAAACAAAAAAGCTTATAATGTTTAATGTTAAAGCTTAATGTTAATAACATACTATTTGCCCACATTTTATAATAATAAGCAAATAAGAGCTACATTTTAGAAAATTTTGCGAAAAGTGAGTGCAACAAAACTAAAAAAGTGTTTGAAAAAATGTTAGTGCAGGTCTGTTGGTAGCATGTTAAATGAACAATGACGGAACAGCATGCCACGAAACAACACTATCTACAGCTACTGATGAAAGACAAACATTTTAATATGAAGCTATTTTCCAGCTATGCCATTGGACAACAAGCAGTGATGTTAGTTTTCAGCTAATGCATGACATGTTAGTTTCGGACACCAATGCAGACAACTTAACAGCCCCAATAAACAAGCTCAGGACGCACATGATGAGAATGTGAATCTGTGCTGCGACTGGACAGGTTCCTCCACCGTCTTAACCTTTTATCCTTTAGAAAAGGAAGAAAAACTTGGGTTCTCACTAAATTTTGGACTTCTTTCCATTTTTGTAGATCAAATTACATTATCCCTCTCAGGCTCAAATTAAGTTTTAGTAACAAGTTTTTAGTACTCCAGATACATACAGAATGTATCTGGAGTAATAAGGTAGTTAGTTTTTAACTGTTGCAAATCAGCAACGCCTGCCTTGACAGGGTTATATTTGAATATTTTAAATTGCATATCATTATACTGGAACCAATTTATTTTTTAGATAAAAACACTGATAAATACATCAGCATCAGCAAATATATCTGATTATGGCAGAACGTTTTTTTTTTTAATCTTTTTTTTTTTTTTTTTTTTGCATGACCTTATGCATGGTTTATAATCGGTTTTCGATCTTGCATGCAAAAGCATTCAGTTAGGGGAACTTAACATGAATGAGAGCAAAATGATAATAAAATAAGAATGAGACTGTTACACATGAATGAGTTTTGGTGAGCTAATTGTCATGAGTTAAAAGCTCCACTGAGGGCTGGAAATAACAGAGGTCATGTTACGTACATAATGCTGTGATTCTGGTGAATTCCCTGAACTAGATGCATCACTGACATTGTCGGAGGCGATCCGCCTGTGTGAGGGGGAAAATTTCTGCTGGAGGAAATGAAGAGAAAGAAAATAAACGAATATTAGCTGGTGGAAAATGGTGCGGTGGTGTGTCAAATCAGGCACCAGATGTTTCCTTCCTTCCTGTTGTGGTCACTGAAGAGAACAGACTTGAGGGCATCCCTCACACAATTTGCTGAAACTGTAAAAAACGTTGTGGTTTATGTATAGCTGTATCTGACCCCTGTAAGTTTTCACAAGACAGATAAATGTTAACGATTTAAAAAAGGACAGGATGAAAAAAAAAGTCTAAGAATTGTGTATATCTTAAATTATAGAAGTGAAAAGATCCAGTTTAAGACTCACCAGGTCTTCCTGAGATACGTTAAACTGGGTGTGTCTCCAGTTGTTCAAAACGGGGTGAGCATTTTGTTCTATTCCATTTCCACTGATTGGCTGCCCAGGCGGGACTGAAGCCTTTACAAACAGTCAGAGGTCTTATGAGTTCATAAAGAGTTCAAATGCAAGATATGCATTTGTAAAAAATATAAAAACATTAAAAACAATATTAAAAAAAGTTTAAACAAAATCCTACACAGACCTCTGGAAGGCTCCACTGAGATTTAGACCCATCTTTTAAGTAGTAATACATCTTCCCTTTGTCATCCTTAGACTGGATCCACTGTGATTGGGAGAAAAAAATATTAGTGAGTTAGACTGTGAAATAAATGTATTGGTTTATTTATTAAGTTACTTATATTACTTAGAAGATTTGGTCATGAAAGCATTGACATTAAATTAAAATTATGTATTTGGGTGCATTAAGTGTGGTGATATAGACCAATTACAGAACCTCTTACAAATCTTTTAGAAAGTTCAACACATTTCTTGCCACTAGCATGGTTATTGATTAAATAGGTTGGCTTTTTTATTTCACTTTTAGCTACCAATAATTAAGTAGCAACCCAAGCTCAATTTTAAACACATTTAAAGTCATTTCACCAATGATTGTCCATTAAAATTAGTGCTGAAAAACTGGAAAATGTCTGCAGACTCTGTATGGAGCTGTTCTGATTAATTTTTACAATGTCCTATTTTTTTCTTTCTTTTTTTTTTTCTTCTTTTTTTTTTTTTTGCAACATGCACAGTCGCAGTATCATTAAAACACCAACAGAGGGCACCAATACATACAAAACCAACAGCAATAAATCACCTCTGATATCATATCAATGAAATGCAAAAGAGCTCTTACATATAATAATTAAGTATTGCATTAACAACAACAACAAAGATCATTCAGGATTCTGATAAGAGACTGGACACTCGATAAATAAAACATTGTTTTGGGACCTTATGTATTATCATTGTAGTACATAGTGTTGTGATGAACTCTCATTACCTGTTCATGTGTGAGTTCATTTGTGAAGACAGATTTTCCATCGGCCCCTACAGAGTCAGTCCAGCCCACGGGGACGTCTTTATGCATGTCCACAGCAGCCCTAGGGATGACAGCGTGCTTGATTTGGGGCAACTGGAAATCCTTAGGGAGCTGAAGAGAAATATGGGAATCCTCACATTGATTTGTTGGATAGTCCTCCTCTGGAAGAGGTGGCTGAGGATGCAGAAACAGAACTCTTTAGCACCAGTTCTGATCAATTTAATGCATCCTTGCAGAATAAAATTATTTAAAATCTTATTATCACATTAGAGAGAGAGACAGATATAGATGCAGGTAGAATTTTACCGGTGCGTTTGCCTCCTTCCCATGACTGTGTGCCCTGTCTGTGGAGGATGGAGGCTGCGATGGCTCTGGGGCACTCCAAGAGGTTTGCTTCAAAATGTGATTATAATAATAATGTCTCCCAGTGGTCTCATCCAAAAGCTGCTCCCAGTCAGAGCCCTGCGAGTGTGCAGAGGATGGGGTGGACACAGGTGTGGGGAAGGACACGGACTCCATACCTTCAGGGCTTCGGGTATCAGACCAACTGCTCTGTCCTGTTTCAGGGTTGTAGTAATACTCCTTACCGCTGTCGTGGTCGGTATGGACCTGCCATTCGTCTGAGTTGGTCGGGAAGGCGGAGTCTGGAGAAGGACTGAGGGGGATGCCGGGCGACGAGCACGTTGAGGCAGAGGAGTTTGAAGGGCAAGGAACAGTCTTCTTCAGGTCAGTAACGTTGGCATACACTGCCGTGGTGGGGTCATTCTCTGTCTGCAGGAGAGAAGAAAGGCCATATTTAGGGTATGATGGGAGCTTCCACAGAACTATATTTCATTTAAAGATAAAATATTGGTTGAAACATGTTATAATGTAAACGAAACACTTCAAATATTTATCAAGTATATTTTGCATGAACACATTAAATTTAATTTCAACAAAAATGTAAACGAATTCTCATCAGAATGGGCCTTTCTGTCAGAAAAAGTCCTACATGTACATTGAAAGAAACAACTTTGTACCTTCTTTACCCCTCTATTCAAAACAATCATGTGCTGATATTTCACTGTAAATACTGAAAGCATCACCCTTTACACACTTCTGTAGTTCTGTTGTGTAAACCAAGTAAATATTAAACTTTTATGGACAGATACAATTGAACAGACCACATCACACAGAGCATGGCACTAACAGGAGTTAGGAGTGTATCTGTCTATGTCCCATGCAAGGACTACTATTATTTATCTGAACAAAGGTCTATAGAAATCTGATGAAATCAAAGAGCTATGAGAAGAAAATCCTGCTGGAACCACTCCCTCAATTCAGGAAAGACACGAGAACGTTTATGTGGATTCAGATGCCAGCTTTCATCTTCAGGCCGTCACTCAATGGAAGTTTAATAAACTGAATTAAAATAAATCTGCTCTTAATCAGAAAGTTTGCTTAAAATTTTTTAAAACAAGAGTTGAATTTAGACAACCATTATCAGGTCACCATCTGTGATCATGAGGTAATTAAAATGAAAACATAATTTTAATTTGTGTTAGAACTATCATGGCATGGTCTCAACAGGCTGGCCAAATAGACTGGTGACCAGTAGAATCTCATTGGAAACCAATATTTAATGCATGAAAAATATCAAAAACAATAATGAAAACGTGTTTGTTTAGTCCAAGTCAACGTTTCTCTAGATACCACGTTCTTCCAAAATGAGGAAGCATCCAGATAATGTGTTTTCCACAGCACAGCACACTCTCTGGGGAAGGGAAGTCAAGATCAAAACATAAAAACCGACAGAGGTTTCCGCTGCCCAATGTACATTTGAGAGGAGCTTGATACACACATAAGGGTGGAGTGTGGTCCACTGCCAAACTGTACAGTCTCATGAAGTATCACAATAATCTGAATGGCACGTGAGTCAGCTAAAAAAGAACCCAGTTACATCCAACTATTGTAACATTAATTAAATGTGTGTTTACAATGCAGCAAACTGAAAAACAAGGTTATTTTAGGTTTGAAAACATTCTCTCTCTCTCTCTCTCTCTCTCTCTCTCTCTCTCTCTCTCTCTCTTTCTCTCTGCAAGTAATGATAATGTGTATCTGTAAATGGACTTTGTTATACAATGGCATACAGAATAATTAAACAGTTTTATTTTATGTATTACAGCACATGACACTGCAGGATACAGTTGTCACTGCTTGAAATTGAATATGAGCAGCTGAAATATAGCTGCAGACATCTTTGGAAAAAAAAAAACGGGACAAATGCAGAACAAGCTATGATGATGCATTATTCCCCATGACATTCTCATAGTATTAAAATAAACATTAACAATCTATCTCCCAAAAAATATTTTCAAGTGCATGCAATCCCTTATGAAACAAAAATATATTGCAGTATATCGGAAAATATCATGTAATATATTAGCCATTTATTCTAAGATATATTTATGTTTTCCAATATATTGCAATAAATTGAAAGCGGCAATCATTTATATATTTTGCAATATATTATATAATATATGTATGATCAATATATTATTAAATGTATTCAAATATATAAAATATTAGAAATTAAAAGGGAAAATGATATATTACAATATATCACAATATATTTTAAGAAATATATTGGTAAATATATTTTCCTTTCGTAAGGGATGGATTTGCATTAAAATGTAAATGCAAAAAAATTTAAATAAAAAAAATCATGCATGCCATAATTTCATCCAAAATCTTGTTTACAAGGATCTATAAACAGGAATGACCCAGTAACAATTGATGGATTCAGTTCAAGACTATAAATCAAAGGTAAACCATTTGGCCATGTTAATTAGCAATAACAAACTTTAAGTAGAAAATCGGTGGGTAAACAACAGTTTCTTTTAAGTAAACCATAGTAGGGTAGTCTCACAAACACTGATGGAATACCTGCATATCTCAGTCTCACAATGCTACCTTGTTTACCGCTTACCCTAGGAAACCTCAGACAGGTCTGCAGCCTTGGCATCAGCGTATGGCAAGCCTTAAGGATCATCTCTTTCACTTCCATCCGAACAGTCAGCAAATAAAACTACTCTAATAAAAAAAGAAAAATGGGCCAGAAACTATACCAAAACTCAACTATTGTGTCCTGACCACATATGGTCCCACCTGAGAGGAGCAAAAGTTTCAAAAGATCTGGAAACGCTTTTCTGCTGAACTACAACACCGCTTCTGGCTAAGTGTACAGTTAGTAGAGATTCACAGAGACTGGGAATTTACAAAAAAAAACAAAAAACATCAGGCTTTAGGGGAGGGTCACATCAGATTATTTGACAGGAAAGCTAATGGGGATCTCCCGAGGGTCCAACACGCATGTATGATCGCACATACAGTTCAAACACAGAAACCTCAGCTGGGAACACAAACTAACTGCTGTGGGTGGAGGGACCAGTCTTAAACAATCATTTCCTCTTGAGGTGGAGTAATGCTAATTAAAATAAACAAACATAATCATTGGTCCAGTAAACATCCTGCAATCTGTCAAAAAGGCTTCATGACATGGAACTGCATCACAAATTTAATCTCTCCCCTTACTTCCTCTTTCCTGCTGAACAAGCTATGTGCAAAGAACTGGGTGAGACAGGATTCTAGGGTAACCAAATCAATCGGTTAGTCTAGATTAAAGGCCAAAGCTCGGTTTTGTCATTCAAATAAAACCTCAAAAGCTCGTTTAGAAACTCACCTGATTTCACTTTCAGGTGACCCTGTGTGCTGAGCTGTATATTTTACACAGTGTGTAAATGGAGCAGACCTTCTTTTCCAGCATTGCAATTAGAATTGGCAGGTTTAAAAGCATTGAGAACAGGTAAGATTAAGCTCAACTCACAAATTATTGTTATTGCTCATATTTTAGGGATATTAAACTCTTGCATTGCGTAGTTCATCTCAATTCTTGAACAGTTTGGCTTGTTGAGGAAAGGTATGCTATTATTACCTTTCTGTGCAAATTTTTTTTTGGCCAATTAATGATAAAATGCCGCAAAACATCCCGCAGACCAATGTAAATGTAGATTTAGTGAAAAAGCAGAACACTCGCATCTTAACCTAACACACTTTACAACAAATTATTCATTGTTTACTGTTGGGTTTAAATTCATGTTTTAGAGAAAAAATAATAATAATTTCTAACACTTTGATTTCAAAATGACAATTAAAATCCCCTTGGGTAATTTTCCATATAAACCCATGAATACTAAACATACATTAAACCGCCAAAAATCAATGCGCACTAAGTGGGATGTTTAGTCAATCATTTACATTGCCTTTAGTCTTAAAATAGACTTGTGACGTGACATTTCAGTGTATTTTGACCCCATTCTTGATCACTAAGTTTACAGACAGTTGTTCCTAAAGCAATACACAAACAACAGAAACCGGGAACACTTCACAAACTAAAACAAAGTCCTTTTAAATTGAGATTTATATACTTCCTCATTGCTGTTCACTTAAGCCTGATTAAAAGCACACCTAAATGAATATATGCCAGTGTTTGATTATAAATAAAGGAATTTATATCAAACCAGATGATATAGTCTTTGTAACTATAGTCACAAAATGACAAAATAAACCCCACTCAATCATTCGCTCAGCTAAACCTGTCAGTGGTGACTCCCACAGTTGAACACAGTTCAAAAACTATCTAAAGTTTTCAGGACACAATGCTAAATTTAAACATATCTGCAAACATCTGAGAGGTTTCACCTTGCTCATGTTATAACTGCAAAATATTCATATCCAAAAGGCTTCAAAATTTACACATTTGAAATATAAATCACAAAAAAATGTGCAAGGAAATAATCAGAAGGGCTTTAAAAAAAAAAGCTACAAGAAATATAATCTATCAATGAAACACAGCTTTTAAGACTAACAGAGAGCAAGTGGCCTCATGTGCTCAAAATTGCTCCACTAAGAGGTCAAAACAGACTGTCGTGAATGATCTGACACACAAGTTAATCAATTAAATGATAGATTTACCTAATTCTGCCCTTGAGTCTAAAAAATCCCTCCAACTTTTCCATAACCACTTTCGTTTAAGGGTTTCGTTTAAATATCAAAATACTTCCAGGTTTAAATTTTAGTTTTGGTATAGCCTAGTTTTATGAATTATTAGATTGTCCTGTCAAATAAAAGCATACAATATTTAATCACTAACAAATAACCCTGACTTAATGGTAAAACAAGGTGCAACCTAATTTATAGGCTATTTATAAATGTACATTTTCAAATCGGGGGGAGCCTTGTTTGTCAGGTCGCTCTTTGCCTGTTTTAACAATGTTGGGAGATCAGCTTAAATCAGGTAAGTTAGATCAGTAAACCATTTTTGAAATTATATATATATATATATATATATATATATATATATATTAGTCTGTATATATTGTGAAAAGCGCACAAATACAACAGCGTCAATTAATAATTTATCATAAACACTGTGAGCGAGAGAGTGACGTGTAGCGCGAGCGCTCGACTATTCACGCTCAAAGTTAAACGCTCTCATTACAATAATAAAAGCCGTCTAAAACCGCGCTATTCTGCCTTTATCGCGTCAAAAGCTAGATAAAAAAGACGTGTATTTGTAGTAATACCTGTGTTTGATTTCCGCTGGTCGTGTCAGATGAATCTCACCTGTTCCTCCTCAGAAGAGTCGAGTCTGAAGCGGCGCTCTGGCTGTTAACTAGGGAGCGGCGACCCACCTTTCTTTTCTTTTCCTTCTTTTTAACTCTTACTCTCCCAAACTTACAGCGTTTTGTTGTTTTGCCAGGACAAATACTTAAAGGTTCTTCACTTGCGGTGTAAAAAGAAAGCGGTGTATCCTTTGTAAGTGTATTCCTGCATCTAGCTCTTAAGAGTAGCCTACAGCGGCCATCTGTCACGCTCAGGGACGAGGCAGAGGACACGCACGGCTGTGTTTTCACAGTGCCTATGTGGGTAGGGTGGGAGTAGTTCTCAACTTGTTTGGGTTTAAAGCACTGAAATGAGATTTGGAGGCCCTCAGGAAGAACTCCTTTGTTTTGTAAACGTGCCAGTGGTTGAGAGGCAGTGTAGCAGGATTGGACCAGCTGTCATATGTTTTCTAGGCAAATAGGGGTACAATTACATATAGTTTATAGGCATATAATAATGACTCAGTAAAAGTCAGCTCATAGTGATGGAAAAAATGTGTTTCCTCAATACCCGAATTGAGCTCATGGTCATTCTCATGAATTGTAGCCAAACTATGTATCGGCATAAAGTCATCTGAGGACCTTAAGATATATTTGAAGCTTAGTACGGTGCTGGTTTTGTGACAAACATTTGTCTGCAACTGGTGTAGACAGACTAACAATGGCTCTGAAACCTAATACAGGTGCACTGAGAGCTGCACTCCCTCTGTGCCTCTCCCCTTCATCTCCACACAAATTCCCAAAACAAGAGTGGAACTACAGTGATTCTTGTTAGATCTGCAAATGGTTAGAGAGTTAGAAGCAATTACGCATACTGACAATCACTGCGTTCATCCATTTCTTGTGATATATATATATATATATATATATATAAACAGTGGCCCTGTCCACTGTAACTCAAATGCTTTGAAATGTAGCAATGTTCAGAGAAACTGAGAACATGAAAAGGAACAACTAGATTCCCTGGAATTGTGTTGTGAGACAGAAATGAACATTCTATATTTAGTCATTTTTCTATAGAAAGCTATTTCTATAAAAAGTAGGCCAAATATCTCTCTCTTACATTCTCACTCTCCATCTGTCTCCGTCCTCGCTCCAAGTTTCATTGTTTCAGAGGCTTTATGACAATTTAAATTACCATGGTAGTCGTGAATGATACTTTGAAAATTTTGACAAAATCTCCCCTCTCTCTCTTTCTTTTTTTCAAACTCAGTTTTTATCGGTCTTCTCTCTTGCTTTCTGACACATTTCAAGCTTTGGGATCAATTACTGTTTTTGAAACTGAGAAGCTGCAAACATCTGTGCTAACAATAGTAGCCTTGCAGCTACAACACATGAAGTCTGACTCAGATCCCAGGATCTGTGCTAACATTGGCCCAGGAGATTAACGATTAACCCCTTTGAAGTGTACATGCAACCACCATGAATGTATTCTGAAACAAATAACACAATTAACCCCTTAGCATTCCGGTAAAATTTGCCTAAAACACGCTGTGTACCGTGGGTGGTAGTGGAGCGCTAGCTAGTTAAGAATATTGTCTCTGGTTTGAATTGAATTGAAAACATTGTCTGCTAGAAGTATTTCTATCCCATATTCTTATAGAGACAGTGGACACAAAAGAAAACCTAACCCTGTTGTGACATGCTCTGTTGCTCTTATTAATTGAACTCTGTGGCATAGTGTTCAAACCTCTACATTTTGTTCACACCCTTAAAAAAGGGATCAGCGCCCTGATAACCTGTAAGCCACAGGCAAGTGCATTACAAACATAGTCAATGCAAATACAAATGGAAACTTGATTCTTATGTTTTCTTTGGATAAAGTTTGTCAGTTTGCAGGGTAGTGGTGCTTTTATGTACATTTGATGACATAGTTAGCTAAGTTTTTATAGGATGAGAGTTAAAACGCACAAGCTTTACCATATGCCCTTCCCTTGTTTTAGGAAAAGTAATAATATCCTGTTCTGATATCATGTAGGAGGGCGTTATTGTTATGCATCTCTCCTTTATATCCCATTGTTTTCAGTGCTTTATTTCACCTGGCTCCAAAAACAGCCGAGTAACAACTACTTAAGTGGATAACATGTCACTTTGATGGTGACCTGATCACATTAAGATCATAGCTGTCTGTAAGTTCTGTTTGAGAGAGTAGAAGATATGATTCCGGGTGCATTCATAGTCAAACTCAGTTTCTGGAAAACAACTGCTTTGCTTGGATTTATAAAGCATACCAACATCGCCTCCCAGTGGCCCACTTTGATAACAATTCCTAAACATTTCCTTTTATAAACACTTCCTGTTCTACTTCTTTCCCTCATAAGGTTGTGTGCCCTGTTGCTTGCCAATCCTGCCAAACTGAGATAATGCGTGTCAATAATACACAAAATTTAAATAACAAAAGTCATTATTTAATCCAATACAGCACTTCCTTTGTTCAACAATATAAACAGACTGCAAATGTCTGTAATAATACGATGATATTTCATTCTGGCTTACTTTCATACTTTTTTCAATCCAAGACAGAAGACAAATGTTAATATTGCAGTGTATGTGAAAAGCAAGAATGTAATCGGGTTTAAACAACTTATCACGTCTTACTAGCAACAGCACTGATTTTCTGTACAGAAATAGGTCAGTATGGTTTAAGGAACTGATAAAAGTGAAATTTTGAAAGAGAAACCAATGCTTCAAAGAGTATTTGAAAACATGCGTTCTTGTTTTCATCCGATCCTGGAAGTCTCCAATTTGTAAGGTATACAGGATCTTCAAAAAAAAAAAAAATGTCAAGACCCTTTAACTTTAATTCAAAGTTTGACTTTTTTAGTCAAGAATTCTAATTAATTTACATTCTGCTTCCCTAAATCTAATCTGTTTGCAGGAAAGGAATAAGAAAACTGTACCTTTATTGTTAGAGGTGAGCATGATGTGTTGGTCTGAGCGTTTGGCAATCCAGCAGTTGCTTTGTCTGTCAGTGTCGACAGGTCCAGATTCAGATCCGATATGGATTCATAAATATTCTCAGAGTCTGGTGATGGCAGTGGTTCTGAGCTAGAGCTTTCACTTTCTGGCGTTATTGGGGATTCCAGCTCTGGAGACTTCCTGTGAGGCTTGGTCTCATTTAGGTTCTTGATGATGGGGAGCTCCACAGGTTTGACAGGGATAGGTTTATGTAGGGGGTCAGCTGGGCTGAAGCTGGGCACTCGAAACTTTTCAGGCACCGTTTCAGTGCGAGAGCCGGACAGCAGATTGGCTGCTTGACTCATCCTCTTCTTCGGACGTGATGAGTCTGAGGCAGAGACCGTGTTCAGGGAAATGAGGGAGTCTGAAGGTCCGCCATGTTTATAAGAAGGAGGCTCATGTAAATCCAAAGGAACTCCAAATGTCGACATGCGGTTGTCTGTCTTGCGGTAATTCTCTTTGGAGTGAAGTCTAATTTTCACCTCATCTGATTTGCGGGCCTCTGTGAGGTCAGGCACCGCAGGCTTCACAGCAGGCTCTCTGAAGTCTAGAGGTGGAAGCTCCTTTACGTATTTAGCAGGGATATAAAATGGCTTGGCTCGTTCATCTTTGCAAACGTGCCACCAGTGATTGTTTGTTTTGGCCAGGAGGATGTAGCGCTCGTTGGGTTTAATGGACACCATGTGACCATCCCGTCCCTCGTATTCATATTCAAACTCCACCAGCACCAGGCCCAGACTGTGTAAGGACGTCATCTTACCCTATTCACCCTTGAGGGAATCAAGCTGGAATCAAGGCTCAGGATAGGCCCTCCTGCAGGTAGAAAACAAATGAGGGGATCATAAAAAGCAATTTGAGCAGAAGTCACAGATTACGGTTTATTTCCTGCCTCACGTTTGAGTCATGAGCAAAGAGCACCTGCTGTATAAATGCAAAAACAACAAATATTTGCCTGACCTTTCTACAGGTCCAGCTGGTCAGACTTTGCCCAACAAGCCTTGTTCTATCAAACTGAGATCATGCTGCTGCGTTCACAATGTTATATATAAAGTTTTCTGAACTGTCATATATTTCACAAATACAAAGTAAACGTAAGTACCGGTTTTAGTTTTTGTTTTAGTTTTTTGCTTTTCACCATAGGACTGTGTCCAAAAACTGTATTTTTTGCAAAATTCACTGCTAATTCTAATCAAGCCCAGTATTTCATTGTATCTGCACCGCATTCACCTTTTGTTTTAATGTAGGAACCTATGATGTGGTGTGCTGATGTGGACCAATAACTTAAGCGTTAGCGTTAGTTCTGGCAGGTCAGGTTTTCCTCTAGTTCCTCTCTTGCTGAGCTTGGGGTGATGTTTACTCCATAAATATTAAGCAACATTTCCTGCTAAGTTTCTATTTTATTCTCATTGCTTATACTATGTTGGCAAATATGCTATTGTCAAATATTGCTCATTGTTTGTTTGCTAGGTACACTCTGTATTTGTGCTGTATTTGACACTCTGTTAACATTAACGTTACCCAGTTAAACTTACCACAGCCGAGGCTTGTTTTTTAAATCTGTGTTTAAGACTGTCTGATGTGAAACAGGCTTGCTGCTAAAGGCTAATCTACTGTAGTATTGAGAATGCGATGTTCATTAATTAAATCCATTCTAAATATGACTTATTTCCATCAAGCTGTTGAAGTCAGTGATAGGCTGTTGCTTAAAGCTATACAGCGTATCGGTAACGTGCTGTATGTAGCCTAGATTTTGCTACTAAAAGGGGTTAATGCTAACGATTATCCGGATAGGGCAACATACTGTTGCCTAAATTTCAGGTATTGGCGGTAAGCTGGAGTGTATTAAAGGGGGATGCTGCTCTTCTCAGCTGCTTATTAAAGAAGAGCACCCCTTCGCTGCCTCTCTTCTTAAAGAGCATGCTGCCCCTGTCCATGCTATTTCAGAAGGTCTAAAGCTATTTGTGTATTGGGACTTTGCTTGCTTGTTAGGGCTTCTCAAGTGTTCAGGATCATGTTTGTTGCTAGACTTGCTTGTTGCTTTAAGCTATTGGTTGTTACTGCAAGTGCTTGTAGGCTACTTATAGTTAAACTTTCAGCAGCAAGAAGCTAATGTTTAAACTGTTGTTTAGGCCATCTGATTGTTCTTGAAAGATGCTCATGGTTCATCTATTATTGGGAATGTTTTTTCCTTAAGTTTTCATAATTGGCTGCATAGACAGAACCATATCACCAAACCAAAGTCTATGTTAAGTATCTATCGTTTTGACAATTGTGGTCCTGACAGAACTGAGATTAAATGCCAAGTTCTGATCAATGACTTGGAGCAACCGAACTAGCATGACCTCCACAGACACTCAAAAAATATAATAACACCTTTTTTGGAATGTTATAGTAACTGAAATCACATCATAAATTATATACATTTTAATGCATTGTATACAAGTTTAAAGTAATACATTTATTTGTAGTATTATGTTATGTATTTATACGATTGTTCCTTATCAGTTTATCTATTTACAGAGCACTCAAAGTACTTAGAGATTCACTTTGATGCAACAGCAGTTGTTTAATGTTTGCTCAGTGACCTCTATCACTTGTTAATCTTTGTATGTGGTTTGACTACTGTCTGTAAAGGAAAGGAAGTTGACTGTAATATGAAAGACAGATAACAGCACATTGTCAGTAATCAAAGTGCTTTCGGAATCGGCTGCCAGCAAATTCTGTAAATCTTCATCTTAATTGCCAAAGCACTGGAGAGGTGATGTATTTTGTCAGTTCTAATGTAAATCTTACATTGCAACACCTCTGTTTTTCCATTTTCTGATGACCATTATTTTACTTAATCTTTTTAAAAGACTGGTTTTCATGGTGGCTGTTTTTTTTTTTTATTAAAGACTGCATTCCTTTTGCATTGTCAGCAGGAAACATTTGCTTTCTGCTGTTTTGAGATGTGTGTGTGTTCTGGATATATATATATATGGTCATAAGTATATACTTTGTTGTATAAATAAATTCAAAATGTCAGTGCTTGGTCAGGAGCTATGGTTCCTTTTAAACATCCAGTGTGTGTAGTAGTTGTTTGAAGATGTATCAAATCAAAGCAAGCTTACTTCTTCAATCAAACAATTTTCCAAGGACCTTAAATGTACTACTTTTATTTCTAAACACAGAACTGATGTCAAACCACAATATAGAGACACATATGTTCCAGGGCTCTTTGAAGAGATTTCACACTATTGGATCAAAATAGATCTATATTCGATGATTTGCAAAATCATTTTAATATTATACAAATCCTGTATTAAATAGATTCATTGTTTTGATTAGGGATTTGAAAGATTTGAAACCAGTTAAAAAGCTTTGATTTTTGAGATGGATACATCTGTATTAGTTTGTATTGCAACTCATGAATTGAAAGGAATTCAATATTTCAAATCTGAATTTACAGTGTCTGGGAAACTCTCAAAAGCAGTTAATTTGTGAGATATGTAAAGCACTCTTTATGCCAGCAGTTTGCATCCCCACATCCACTTCTGAAATGTAAATTTCAGAATGCTCCACGCATTCTGTTTATTATTATTTACACAGGCCTCTAAAATACTCTCCAGTCTTTGTTGAAGTGGTCACAGAAATGTTATCAATGATTTCCTCATAGTTTGACTGTTTTGCAATTGCAGGGGATTTTAATATTCACATAGATAATGCAGAAAACAAAACTACAAAATAAATTATAATAGTTCTAAACACTTTTGACCTGATTCAGCATGTGCATGGACCCACACCAAGGTGGACACACTCTGGATCTAATCATCAGTAGGGGTCTAAACATTTCATCCATTGTTACTAAGGATGTAGCACTATCTGATCACTGATTGTCAACCTGCTATCTTGGTGTGCTTAACTTGGAAGTGAAGTTTGAACTTTTGGAAGTGGTGAATGCCTCACTTCTTTCTGGGACATTTCCAAACTCCCTAAAAACTGCAGTTGTTAAACCCCTACTGAAAAAGAGCAATCTTAATAACACCATTTTGAACAATTTTAGACCAATGTCTAATCTTCCTTTTATAGGCAAAATTATAGAAAAGGTAGTTTTTAATCAGCTGAACAAATACTTAAACTCAAATGGATACTTGGACAATTTTCAATCTGGTTTTCGACCGCATCACAGCACAGAGACAGCACTCATGAGGATAATAAATGATATTCACTTAAATTCTGACTCTGGCAAAATAACGGTGCTGGTACTGCTAGATCTCAGTGCTACGTTTGACACTGTCGATCATAACATACTGCTAGAGAGACTGGAAAACTGGGTTGGGCTTTCTGGGATGGTACTCTAATGGTTCAGGTCATACTTATAAGGGAGAGGCTATTATGTGAGTATAGGAGAGCATAAGTCTAAGTGGACGTCCATGACATGCGGAGTCCCACAAGGCTCAATTCTAGCACCGCTCTTGTTTAGCCTGTATATGCTTCCACTAAGTCAAATAATGAGAAAGAACCAAATTGCCTATCACAGCTATGCTGATGATACCCAGATTTACCTAGCCTTATCTCCAAATGTCTACAGCCCCATTGACTCCCTCTGCCAATGCATTGATGAAATTAATAGTTGGATGTGCCAGAACTTTCTTCAGTTAAACTGAAGTAATTGCATTTGGAAACAAAGATGAAATGTTCAAGGTGAATGCATACCTTGACTCTAGGGGTCAAACAACTAAAAATCAAGTCAGGAATCTTGGTATGATTCTGGAGACAGACATTAGTTTCAGTAGTCATGTCATAGTTGTAACTAAAAATCAGCATACTATCATCTAAAAGACATTGCAAGAATTAGATGTTTTGTGTCCAGTCAAGACTTGGAGAAACTTGTTCATGCCTTTATCACCAGCAGGGTGGACTATTGTAATGGGCTCCTCACTGGCCTTCCCAAAAAGACCATTAGACAGCTGCAGCTCATCCAGAACGCTGCTGCCAGGATTCTGACTAGAGCCAGAAAATCTGAGCATATCACACCAGTCCTCAGGTCCTTACACTGGCTTCCAGTTACATTTAGGATTGATTTTAAAGTACTTTTACTCATGTATATAAGTCAATAAATGACCTAGGACTGAAATATATTGCAGATATGTTCACTGAATATAAACCTAACAGAGCACTCAGATCATTAGGATCGAGTCAGTTAGAAATACCAAGGGTTCACACAAAACAAGGGGAGTCTGCCTTTAGTTACTATGCTGCCCGCAGTTGGAATCAGCTTCCAGAAGAGATCAGATGTGCTAAAACACTAGTAACATTTAAATCTAGAATTTAAATCTTTAAATTGCTTGTTTTATTTTTGTTATTATTTTCTTCATGATTATTTTACTTTCTTTTATGTAAAGCACTTAGAATTACCATTGTGTATGAAATGTGCTAGATAAATAAATAGGCCTTGCCTTTCCTAAATTGAAACAATTATATTTTACTGACTAATGTCACTTCTGAGTCTCAGAAAGATGAATAGATTAAACTATTTTAACTGACCCTGAAAAAAAATCTATTTTGTCTCTTAAGGAGAAAAATCGTTTTTTTTAGTGTGTAAGACTTTATCATCCTCTTGCCAATACAACATAAGCTGCTGTTTAACAAGTCAAGACGTGTCTCCTGAGAGTCGGACGAGATGAAGAAACACCACCCTTGCACATCTTACCAAGAGAGTTTGCAGGCAAACACAGCAGTACTTCCTAATATAGGGAAGTTAACAGAAGGCCAGAACACATCCTCACTTCATAAACCCAAGGGTGGCAATGGATGGAGAGGAGGCCTTGTGGTCTCCCAAAGGAGGACATTGTGTAATCCAAGAAGGAAGTGGCCAAAATCACTGCTTTAGATTTGATTATGAGAATATCGTCTCCATATTGATGTGCAAATACTCTGAATGGCAACTTGGATCTCAGAATGGTTACTTAATGTATTTCACAAAAAAATTCTGCTTTAAAAGGGAGAGCCAAAACTACCTTTTGAGTCTAGAGTTAAAGAACAGCAGAGCAAAAATGACAGAAACATTAATACAAGAATCATCATATCGTGGCAGTAAAAAACAAAACAAAATCATCTTGGAATCTGCACAAGCTGTATTTGGGGAGGAGGGGTTGTCCTTCTGTTGAAAATGGCTGTTAGTGTAGAACAATTGGAGGAGGCCATTCCCATTTAAACACTGTTTAAACACGGAAACTCCTTGTTTGTCTATAGCCGGCTTACTTGACCTTGCTGTGCTGTCTGGTTCTCTTACAGGATGC
Source organism: Carassius auratus (assembly GCF_003368295.1). Taxonomy (NCBI): domain Eukaryota; kingdom Metazoa; phylum Chordata; class Actinopteri; order Cypriniformes; family Cyprinidae; genus Carassius; species Carassius auratus. The sequence continues at coordinate 12,124,232 of NC_039245.1, read as the reverse complement.
TCATGGTGGGGGAAAAGGGCTCTTTATGTGATGCGTTTACTCACCAAAATTTAGGGCTGTCCGAACACATACAGTTTTATCTCCGGTTACATATAGTAATAATTTCTTCAGCATCCCCATTATATTGTGAATGTTCTTTTAAATATCTATCATAGGCTTTCTGGTAAAAGGAACACAAAAAATAAAATAAAATTACAAAAAAATATGTAATTATCACAGCTATATTGTTTTCCCCTTCTTGTGCTTGTTACATTTTTGTGAGTATGCCAAAACCAATATATGCATGCAATGCTAAATAATTGTTGAATCATATTTTTAATGATAGTTTTGTGTGGTGTAAAGGCTGTAATACACTAAGTGACTTTTGCCCCAATTTACAGTTTGTATAAGTCGACGCTACTTGCTGAAAGTCAGAGCCAGTCTGCAGATTTGAGCTGACAGATTTCTTAGAAAATCGTGTAGTGTATGATGGCCATAGACTATATGTGTATATATATATATATATATATATATATATATATATATATATATATATATATATATATATATATATATATATATATATATATAATATATTTATTTATTTTTTTTGGAGTGTCCGACTCTGATTCCATCAAGTTGGAAGATATCTATCAGGTCTAATATTTTCAGCCAATTTTAGAAAAGGTTTTTTTTTTTTTTTTTTTTTTTGTCATGTGTCTCCTAGCACGTTTCGGTGCGAGTTTGTTGGGATTGGAACAACTTTAATGTCTGGTAGGTTTTGATCCATATTCATTAATTGTATGATGGCCAGTTTTCCTTGACTATTTACAAAGTCACCAAGTGTATGATGCCTGTTCAGATTTTAAAAGTTGTTCAGTTTTAACTTATTTGTTGAAAATCATCAGATCTAATTTGTGCATGCGTGGATTCATACAACACTAGGTTTGATGTCAATGATCTCCAACTTCTGCATGGAGCCTGATAGAAACTCTTTGAGATGAGGGCAGAGGAGATAATCAGCCACTAACTTAAAAATAAAGGTTCCAAAAAGGGGGGTTTTGCTTTTAAACCAGTATCTGTGGTTTTTCATCCAAGACCTTCTCCATAACCCAAACGCTTCTCAAGGAATCTCACAGTTCTGTTTAGAGGTCGTATGATCGAGACCAGTCCCAGAGTAAATGCATTTGTTCTGAGCTGTGGCCTATTTAAAATTCATCCACGGGCCGTAATTTGGACACCCCTGCAAAAGAAGCACCATTTTCAATTCCCCAAAGAACCTTCCACTGAACCGTTCTTAAAAGAACCATGAAGAACATTTAAATCTAAAGAACCTATTGTGCATTGAAAAGGTCAAGTGGATGTTAAAGTTTCTTCATGGAACTACTGATTCCAATAAGGAGCTTTTTTGCTTGGTCATTCATGCTAAACTCTTTTATAATTTCAGAAGACTTGGAATATGGTGAATAATTAATATGAAGAACTTTTACAATGCATTTTCTAATCTATTTGTGCCACTCTGTCTTTGTGTTCCATGAAAGAAAGTAAGCCTGAGTAAATGACAGAATTTTGTGCACAGTTAAAATGCTTGTAATTTAAGTATGAGTCTGAACCAAACCTGCTGTGCTTTCAGATATTAACGCACACCGATAAGTGGCCTCAGAAAAGCAGAAGGGTTATTCTGAGGTGTGCACACAGCAAAGTCCTGAGGGAGAAATAAGATTCTCTTCAGAATGTGCAGTGTACTCTGATAGCTGTACCAGATCTGCGCTGTCCCAGTTTTCGTCCACACCCACATGCACCAGCCCAGTCACCTCAGGAATGCAGAGCAAGCACTCGCTGTGCAGTCTACACATGTACACATGGGTGTAGAATACACTGGAGATGTGTGGGGGACGAGTCCAGTGTGAATACATCTACATTCTACATTTTAAATTCAAAGAGAAAAGAGTTTATGCATGACCTGACGTTCTATTGGTATCCAAAATGAGGAGATGGGAACATTATAGATTGCTAAACACTCTCAAGCAGTGTATGTTTCATTCATGCTCAAAGCTGGAGGGCACTCTTGTGCAGAAAAACACAAAGTAACATTGCAGCACACATTCATGCTGTCACTGAATAAATAACATCAAGACAATAAACACATGATTGCGACAAAATATGGTTTGTGTTTTCAAGTCATCTTCAGGTAATAAACAAAGTATCTGAATAATGCAGTGCTAACTGACATACAGTATCCCATAGAAACTTTAAATATATTTTCTGCTTCATTATGTGATTTAAAAAAAGTGTAGTAGCATAGTATTTGATTTATTAGCCAATTTAAAATATAAGAAGTAAACAAATATATATAGAAATAAAACCTGTTAATTACACCAAAATAATTTGGCATTTTTGTCCCTCTCACTTCAGAAATGGCTATGCCCCAGAGTCTACACAACAAAAGTGTTTAAAACATTTCCTCTCAGAGGGAATCCCTTGTTTGTTCACAAAATTAAGCATGCATACAGGAAAAAGCAAGACAGGAAAAAGGTAGCTGTTATAGGTATCTCAGACTTCAAGCAAAAGTCGTAAGGCTAAAAATAAAATGCAAAGTACCTTAAGACAGAATGAATAAGAAACTACCTCAGAAGTTTACCTGCTGAGGCAGGATCGGCACACCATCTTCTCCACACCTTTGTTTTTCTCTCTTCTTGTTCAAGTTACATTTGTAAGATCCATATACCATTCGTGGTCTTTTAATTTTTTTAATCTCTTTTCCTTTCTCAGTCTGCTTAATGTCTTAGACAGGACAGGTCTATCACCACCACCGCTTTGTCGTTTCACCTACAGCTCAAAGTTCCAGTTCTGACAGTTGTTGCTCAGGGCCAGTGTGTGTGTGTGTCTATATGTGGGCGGGGGTGTATACACGCTAGAACTTTGTGCCAGTTTCAGCTTGTCTGCCTCCTGTGTCTGCATTCATTTCCTGTTCCAGCACACACATCTTAGCTTCAGAAGAGTGAGACAGTAAGCAACAGGAAGAGAGCGAGAAAGAGAAATGGGGGTATGGTTCAACTGAGTCATTGGGAAAAAGAATCTTGCAAAATTATTAACCAGTTGCTATTCCACAAACGCAATATAGCATTACTTTGTTATCTCTGACAAGATGATGTAGCATATATTAATTTCTGTAATAAATGTTGTTCAAGCTGTGTTCGACCTCCTCAACAAATCAGGTCAATGGAAAGTTGGTAGGTGAAATCAATAAAAAGAAAAAAACAGCAGACAGGGACACATGAATGAGTCTACATTTGACGGGAACTTAGCAATTGTTTTCTTACCTGCTTTCTTCTCCACGGTTCACTCACATGGGTAGACATTTCTTGACATCTTTACGGTCCTAGTGAGCAGTAAAAAAAGAGGTATTTTTAGGCTAGCCTGTAAAGCCTAAAGGGAATCTCTCAGAGTGAATGCACAGCTGATCGAAAAACATCAGCTATTGCAAGAGTTCTTCATGCAGTTTCTATGAATAACACCCAGTGGTTGATTCACACCCAGATGGGCTCTGGTGGTGTCTTCCCTCCCTTTCAGTTTGCACAACCTCTGATCACTTTCAGGCTTCAGGAAACTGAACAACCACTAAATATGATTAAGAAATCTTGAACTGAGGGCAAACCAGGAACCAAGAGGTTAATACTTGCTCTCTTTTGTATGAGCAAGACAACATGTCCCACCCTAGAAATAACAAAAATTATAATAAAGTTTTCTGGGTGGGCTATGTGAAGATTTACTGATTCCTTTGGACTCTGGACTGTACTTTCAGTGATGTTCCATTTGGGCATGGAGTCCTGGAGTTAAAGGTATATGTGTATGTGTGTGTGTGTGTGTGTGTGTATGTTCCCTGTCAAGGGAACTTCGAACTGCGTCCTCTGAAGGGACACTATGGGGTACACCTCGTAGTGACCAGTGTCTGAAGAATACTTTGAAAAATGCCAACGTGTTGGCCGGCGACAGCCTCTGACGTCGCTACCGGCGCGACTATAAATACGCGCCCGTAGGACCCGTCACTTATCTTCTTCGTCTTCATTGACTGTTTCACTAGTTCACGCTTACATATAACTAGCTGAGGTATGGTATGCGTATTTGGCGTGCTGTCCGGGAATGGCCCAAACCTAGAGTACCCCCACTTCCCCGTATATTATAAAGTGAACTTGAAGTGAGGAGATGGGGTGGAGGAGGGATGCTGATAAACCGTCAATGGATAGAGGTAAGTCAGCGATATTTATACTATGGGATTGATTACTTGATTGTGGTCCACCTGTGTTGATTAGGCTAAGTATCTGACGCGCTCCTCCCGAATCTTTATTGATAATTACATTTTGTTTGAAGCGTGCATCTGAGAAACGATCAGAATGGTAGGAGCGATCTTTTATTGTTATCAAGGCATCCACTAGCAACGCGTTTAAACAGTGTGTGCATCCATGTCAGCGTTATTTGACACCTGATGACACACACAGTCTTTGCGTCTCTTGTTTGGACGAAGAGCACGCGCGCGATGTCCTTGAGGGGGCAATCTGCGCGCACTGCGAGCGTTTTTCTGTGAAAAAGCTCCGCTCTCGTTTGTCATCTGGATCTCGCGGCTCAGGACCTGCCGTTGCCGAGGCACGGAGGAGAATGAGCTCGTGGGGATCACAGGTGGATCTCGCTGAGGAGTGTAGAGAGGGACTTTTCCTCTCACACTCTCCGGAGGAAAACGCGTTGTCATTAACCCATTCTGACACTGAAGTTAGTGCTCTGCTGGGTTCTACCCAGAAAGAGCAGGAGATATTTGAGAGTGGCGAAGAAGCTGAGGCTGAGCCGCTCATTTCTCCTGCTCTGCGTATGGGGAGCTGTTAGAGGTTATGGATCGCGCAGCGCCAAAAAAAAAAAAAATTAATAAAAATTAAAAAATTAAAAAATAAAATTGCCATGGAAGCGTGCCAGAAAGGTAACGTCGCGAGGTAGCCTCGATGAGCGTTATTTATCTGACCATAGCCCGCCAGCCCAGGTGAGCCTCCCATTCTTGCCTGACTTACATGCAGAAGTCGCAAAGGAATGGAAAAGGCCATTTTTCTCTCGCATCCATCGGTTTCAGCATACGAGTTATGCTGATATCGATGGCATGCACAAGAATGGCTATGAGAGGATGACCCCTGTAGAAGAGATGCTGGATAGCTATCTCTCAGTGGGGGAACATCCTCTCTAAAATCTCCCTCTTTGCCATCTAAGCCCTTCCAGGATACATCCCGCTTAAATGGTAAATCATACGCAGCAGCAGAGCCCGAACAACAACAGAACAACAGAAGGCTAGTGTCGTGGCTCGTGCTCCTCCCCCGCCTGAGGGCAGGGGCAAGAGAAACCGCGGGTCACGAAGAGGTAAGCAGGGTCTGAGGGATGTGATTCAGACGAGGCAGCGTTCTCGTCCGGATCGGAGCGATACCTAGGAGTTCGTCACTTCCTTTTTGGATGTTTTTAACTTCTGTTTTATTTCTCTCCTGCCTAATTCCCCTGTAGCCACCAGCGCTCCACCTGATCGGGGTTAGGTGGAAAGTTTCTCACATAACAGTCTCCTATCCTGGACCTGTTATGTTTTTGGTTGGTCCTATTTTCATAGTGACTACCTTACTGACGGTCCGGACCAAAAGGGGGCGCCCCGTAAAGCGGGACTCCAGTACAGGAGGGTGGGTGAGTATGTAACCCTTTCTGCTTATGGGTGTTATGTTGCTGGTGGTTATATGTCTACTACAAACTCTGTGAGTTTCCTTTACAGTGCTCAGTTCCAGCCTTGAGCTCTGGCCACGATCAGCGGTTGCTCGTCCCACACCCCTCCCGAGGAGCCTGGCTGATCGTCAGAACTGGCACAGCACTGCAGGGAATTTCATGGATATCTGGCCAGGTCACCATGAGGGGCCGCCTGGCCGCTTGGCGCATCCGGGGAGGTGGTAGTTACGGAGTCCTTCTGTATGTACTGCCTCAGGTGATGCTCCCCTCACTTGAGGGTTGGAGCTCGCCTCTCCCTTGCGATCCAGCGCCTCTGCGATGCTTAGGAACCTTTCTGTACACACGCTAAGCATGTGCACTGTCTCAAAACCACATTGTGGTCAGTGTGCACGTGAACACTTTGCGCACTGTCTCAAATCCACGTAAGTGGTAAGTGTGCACGCAAGGCTCTGCGCACTTTCTAAAATCCTGTACGGTAAGGGTTACGTGCTCCGCTTCGTTCCGTTTCTTAAGATGATTAGCCTCGAGGTTCCTTGGGCTTCATTCATTCAACATTCAAATGCAATGTATTTGTTATACACCCCAAGCATCGCTGTGTGGACTCCCGCATATTGTGGTTTTTCAGATAGTAGGCTTTACCAGGTTTCTCTGAAAGTGAGCTCCCACATACTGTGGTTGTCAGGTAGTAGGCCTCACCAGGCCTCCATGGAAATTTAGCTCCCACATGCTGTGCGTTTCCACTAAAAAACAAGCTCCCACGGTTTGTGGTTCCCTTACGAAAAAAAAGTATACTTCAAGTTCATTTTATGAAGTATACTTGAGTAATGTTCAAGTATATTTATAAGTATACTTTATGTAGTAAGTATACTTATGTCAATATTTACTAGTAGTAAACTTGAAAGTGTACTATTTTAATACCGCTTGGGACTAAATTGGCCCACTTGAAGTATATAAAAGTATATGTTTAAGTGTACTATAAGTGTAACAGTAGTAAACTCTAAGTCTACAACTAGTTCATAATTATGTTTCTCATTTGTACTGCAAGAGAACTTATGAGTGTACTAGTAGTTTACTATTTTATTACTTGTAGCATTTTTTTAGTTTATGAAAGTTCACTTTGACGTATACTCTCAGTAAACTACTAGTTTAGTAGTTTTACACTGCAAGTATACTTACACGTTTTCTTTTAGTGTACTCTGAATAAACTACTAGTTTAGTAGTTTTATACAGCAAGTTTTCTTTAAGTGAACTCACCATCATACTTGTAGATTACTAATAAATATTGTTTTTGCTCCTTTAGTGTACTCACAGTAAACTACTAGTTTAGTAGTTTTAGACTACAAGTTTACTAATTATGTATTGCTTTTGCTCCTTTAGTGTACTCTCAGTAAACTACTAGTTTAGTAGTTTTAGACTACAAGTTTACTAATTATGCATTGTTTTTGCTCCTTTAGTGTACTCTCAGTAAACTACTAGTTTAGTAGTTTTAGACTACAAGTTTACTAATTATGCATTGTTTTTGCTCCTTTAGTGTACTGTCAGTAAACTACTAGTTTAGTAGTTTTAGACTACAAGTTTACTAATTATGCATTGTTTTTGCTCCTTTAGTGTACTGTCAGTAAACTACTAGTTTAGTAGTTTTAGACTACAAGTTTACTAATTATGCATTGTTTTTGCTCCTTTAGTGTACTCTCAGTAAACTACTAGTTTAGTAGTTTTAGACTACAAGTTTACTAATTATGCATTGTTTTTGCTCCTTTAGTGTACTGTCAGTAAACTACTAGTTTAGTAGTTTTAGACTACAAGTTTACTAATTATGCATTGTTTTTGCTCCTTTAGTGTACTCACAGTAAACTACTAGTTTAGTAGTTTTAGACTACAAGTTTACTAATTATGCATTGTTTTTGCTCCTTTAGTGTACTCACAGTAAACTACTAGTTTAGTAGTTTTAGACTACAAGTTTACTAATTATGCATTGTTTTTGCTCCTTTAGTGTACTCTCAGTAAACTACTAGTTTAGTAGTTTTAGACTACAAGTTTACTAATTATGCATTGTTTTTGCTCCTTTAGTGTACTCTCAGTAAACTACTAGTTTAGTAGTTTTAGACTACAAGTTTACTAATTATGCATTGTTTTTGCTCCTTTAGTGTACTCTCAGTAAACTACTAGTTTAGTAGTTTTAGACTACAAGTTTACTAATTATGCATTGGTTTTGCTCCTTTAGTGTACTCTCAGTAAACTACTAGTTTAGTAGTTTTAGACTACAAGTTTACTAATTATGCATTGCTTTTGCTCCTTTAGTGTACTCTCAGTAAGCTACTAGTTTAGTAGTTTTAGACTACAAGTTTACTAATTATGCATTGCTTTTGCTCCTTTAGTGTACTCACAGTAAACTACTAGTTTAGTAGTTTTAGACTACAAGTTTACTAATTATGCATTGCTTTTGCTCCTTTAGTGTACTCTCAGTAAACTACTAGTTTAGTAGTTTTAGACTACAAGTTTACTAATTATGCATTGCTTTTGCTCCTTTAGTGTACTCACAGTAAACTACTAGTTTAGTAGTTTTAGACTACAAGTATTCTTTAAGTGGACTTAACATCACAGTTTACTAATTCTTTATTAGTTTTGCACTTTAAGTACACTACGATATTTAGGTATTAATTATTATACTTTAAATATACCTTTAATTGCACTTTAAATTATAAGTTCTCTTGTACATTATCAGTGGACTACACAAAAATTCACATACTCAGAATTATGAACATAAGTTATCTTTATAAATCAATAATTTCAAACAAATCTATTGTATAGGATTCCACATAAACTTAAAATAACAATGACACTCACATTATACAGTTCAAAACAAAACAGTAAACACAATGTTTACGGTAGTGTCATAAAAGATATCAGTTCCTAAAGAAACTACAAATCCAAACAATAATTGTTCAATATATGACAACAAAAAATTTTGATTCAAATGGGCTTCTTTGTAGTAGCTCGCTTGATGTAGTTTTCGTTGTTGCATTTTTTTCTTATGATGCGTCTCACATCTTGCATGGTGATGTCAGGGAACTTTGACAGAGCATGGTCTGTGAGTTAAAACACACACACACATACACACACACAAAAACACAAACACACACGCAAACAGAACAAAATAAAACATAGTTTATATTTTTTTATACATCATCCAGAATTAACACAATAAAACAGTCAAAGTAGCATGTAGTGATATGCAATTCAAGTTTCTAAAAACTAATGCAATAATTTCTATATTTAGCAACAGACAGCTGAAAATGACCTTTAAATGTCTAACTTTACATAAATTAAGATTATTTTTGGGGCATCATCAAAGGGGTCTTGGTTCTTTTGTTTCCTCCATTGTGTGATTATTTTCTTTTTTTTTTCTTTTGTGACATTCACAAATCCATACTGAAGATCCCAAATTAAACTTTTATGGATTAGAACTTTTCACAAAATGTTTGGAATGTTCCTTTTTGATCCATGTTGGAGGTGACAGTAATTTAACACAATCACTGTCACCTCCAACGTCGAACATCAATTTGAAAAGTGAAAATGTCCGAGAAATGTGTAGGAATTTATTTCGTTTTAAAAATGAAATTTCCCTTAAATTAAAAACACTCACCAAATATAGCATCAAGTTTTGTGCTATCAAGCCGTGGCTTTGATTCCACATCTTTGTGTGCCCCTGACTGTCTTCCTGTCAAGCTTGAATGAGACAGGGTTTCCCTTCCATAGACAAGCACGGCAAGGTCCCCGATGTATACTGACGGATTTGCCGTCCGCAGAGAGTTAAGCTTTCGCTTGGGGACCTTGACATCACAGCCTGGCATGAGAAACACCTGAAAAATAATTGTCAGTTTGCAATTGTTGATACATTGTTGTTAGACACTAAACTAATGAAATGATAATGAAACACATTCCCTGGGATATATATCTATTCTTCATCTGTGCATTAATGCAAATAAACCAAGTTTTTATTCCCCAACCAAATAGGAAATCTGAGATACATTACCACATTTCCCAATAAAATGAACTAGGGTGCAAAATGCTCCTGTGCAATGTAAGATCCTGTTTAAATCCTGTCCACACTGCTTTTCCACAGCATTAAACATTTAATTGGGTAATATGGGAATGCTTCCTATATTTCCTGTGGTCAGGCAATATTCATAATAACCACTTATCACGCACATTCACCATGCAATTGAACATGCAGATTTTTCAGGTAATGTTTATAATTACTGCCAAGTTGATTTACTGGGACATTGTATAATCACCTTCCCACATGGACCGTAACACTTGCATGTGTGGTACTTACCATATCATCAGACAACACTTGAGGAGAAACAGATGCAGAGTCTACTGATGTTGAAGGTGTTGCAGAAGTGGATGCAGTAGGTGAGGTCTGAAGTGTTATTTGTCCAATCACTTCTTTCAACTTCGTCACTACTGTGGGAAGCTCTGTTAAAAAATGGAGATATAAATGATTATAAGAAAATTGTGAAAAGGCCTCATAACTGCATGTTGACACAAATGCCAAAATAAATCACTACTCACAACAAAATGTTTTTTAAAACATTTAAATATTATTCAAAATAAATACTGATTAAATCACTGCCATTCACCACACTTGTTTGCGCTTTGTATAATATTAAAATGGTTTAATTTGAGTTACGTTTGGTAAGGAACACTGTTAGTTGCAGCAGTCACTTTGCTATAGCAGCCATACATGCTGCAATGCTTCAGATTTATAGAATGTGGTATTTGTAAGTATTTTATGAGGTTGCACGTGTTTAACCCTAAACACAACTACCTTTTAAATGTATTGCTTTTAGCTGCATTTTCATTAAGTTTAGTAAAGTGAGCCCACACTTTCTGTAGTTTTGCTCTGTCAGCCATGACTGTAGAGCACAAAATGTAAACACACTGTTGCAATGTCAAGTTGTGTGTTTGCGTTCAAAGGGCAGATTATTATTATTTTTTAATTCATATAATTACCTCTCATGGCATCAAGTATCTCTTTAATGTTGTCTTCTTTTAGCCTCCTGTTCTCTCTTTTAAGTTCCTTCATTTGCTGTTGTACCTTACTCCAGTTTCTCTCAAGTATGTCCTCATCTGATGAAAACTCATTTTCGATAGCTGACTGGAACACAAAGAGCAAAAAGAAAAGAAAAAGAAAAAAAGGTTTCCACTAAAATTGGCAAATCTTAAAATAATTTACCTGGAAAGAAGTTTGCTTTGCCATCAGCTCCTTCTTCAGGTTTTCAATCATTTGGTCTGCTGCCTCTTTTGGGGTACATGTTGTCTTTTTACACTTTTGCTATCAAAATGACAATTTGAAGTTGTTCAATACCAGGGATTCAATTCAAATTGATTTGTATAGTGATTTTCAAAATATAATTCCAAAGCAGCTTTACAGAAATGCATGTTTGTGTTACAATTAAAGCAGAGTAATATATTGCTTCATTATAGCAATGGACATTTGTATTTGTCCTAGATTCACATACAGATGTATTTATCCATAATTACCTTTTTTTTGGGCTGTTCATTCTCCTCTTCTTCTACATCCTCCATCAACCAACTGTTTGGCTTTGTCTTCCTCCTCAGTGTTTGTTTCCAGATGTCTTCACCCTTAATGAACTGTTCCCTTTTCTGGCAGAGATCACTATAGTTGTCTGTCAAAAAAAGTTGTGTGTATGAAAAACTGGGTTCTCCACTGTTCCTAAAAGACAGTCTGTGATATTTTTTTTTGCTTGTTTACTTATGTCTAATCCGTCAAGATTAGTGATGCAAACCTTAATTAAAATATTAAAGTTAACTTACCACCGAACATTAAAACCTTTGCAGGAAAAAGGGCTGGACAATTTTTCTTTTTTCTGCCTTTTTCCCACTTCACACTCATCCATCCATCATCTTCATCCTCGAGTGTGGGACATTGTGTTATAATTTTTGAACAATTTTGCTGGTCTTCAGTACTCATCCAGTCAGTTTTACCCACTTCCACGCTCTTGTCCTTGAAATAATAAATGGCAAATGCCATTGTTTAAGTGTTGTGACTGACGGATTTTCTTTATTTTTATTTTTGCTTTGCAGTGTTTGTTTCTAACAATAGGTCGTGTTGTTAATTAGGCATGTGCGCGAACGGATCACATGACTAAATATCACGACACCCGGTTACAAATAATTTTTTTTTAAAAAATCGGAGATGCATTTTTGTTGATGCAGGTGTTTGCAAGATAAATAATGGCAAAGCGTGCAGGACCTTACAAAAGGTACTTGGAAGATTACTCAGAAACAATTCCAAGGAGAACCAGGTTCAGATGGATTGAAAATGACAATATGGTAAGGCATTTTGATTTTTAAAGTCGACATAAAATTTTATTTTTGTAGCGAATGTTATAATCTCGTGGTGAAAAATTAATCCGAACAAGTACACACACACATTGCCGTGGTAATCTTTAATCAAAATCTGATAAGTTATTTCCGGTCTGGAATGGCGTTCCTTTTCTAATAACGTCAGTTTGACAGCTTGGCTTGAAAACGCTTAACCACTCCCCTCAAACCATTAGTCTGCTATGAGCAGAGATGGAGACGAGGATCAATCCATGCCATCCTTATGTTCATAAACATTGTTCGCTAAATGTCTTGAGAACTGAATTGTATTTTTGAAATTCAATAAAAAAATATACGAATAAAATAAATAAAGTTCAGATATTTTTGCTCTTTAAACCTTTTTTGTTACACAATCTTCCCCACCCAAGTTACACCACGAAAACATCGAACGTTAAGTCTTCACATTTTTTGATAAACCACAAGGGTAGGCCTAGGAGCAATATGGTATGGGTCTTGTAATCTATTATTTGGCTGTAAATAGTAGGATCATTGAAATGCCTACCCACACACATTAAAATAATTTTGATACATTGATTGATTATAAGTGACAGTTGTAGTATTACCTTTCTTTAAAAAATAATAAGTAGTACAATCACGAAAGACAAATTTATCACAATTTCTAAAAACAAATAAGCTGCACAACTGTTCAACTGATAATATTCAATCATCTTATTAGAATGATTTCTGAAGGATCATGTGAGACTTAAGACTGAATCAGGGTATCTTCCCTGATTAGACTGGAGTAATGATGCTGAAAATTCATCTTTGACATCACAGGAATAAATTACATCTAAAATACATTAAAATATATTATTTTGAATTGTAATAGGCTAATATATTACAATATTTAATATTTTGAATTTCTTTCAAAATTTAATTTTAGAATTTCTTGCAGAGTGAAATTCGTTTAAGGCATGTATGTTCTACATGAGGTCCACATACTGGACCGGGTCCGTGTACTTTTGCGTCCATTCGTTTTTCCTTTTTTAACTCGTAATGGAAAAACGAATAACATGCTTTCTTCTTTATTCGTTTTTAGACTGGTAAAAAAAAAATATTCACATAAAAACTTATTTCCCGTAGCATATAAGCTAAAATGCTTATTTAATTGAAAATCAAATAATTAGAACAACTTTTTTTTTAGTTCTACAAAAATGTGAAATTTGATTTCTGCATTTTATTTACGGTTTTGCATCCGTCCACTCAGTTTATAAACCTTAGGCTATAGGCCTACTTACGAATTCTTAAACTGTTCCCATGATAGGTTAAACAAATCGTGCCCACACAGATTAATAAACCTAGCCACCATATTCTAATCCACGCTCTCAGATTTGTAAACCGTGCCTTCAGTTTTAGCAATTTGTAGCCCACCCACAATTTCATAAACTGTGCACATGCTTTCGCAATCCAGTCCCATGGGTTTGTAAACTGTGGTGTAGGCTATTCACGGATTTGTGGCCCCTCCCTCAGTTTGTGCCGGCTGATTCAACCAGACCACCTGTTTAGAAGCATGATGCATTGCATTTCGTTTAAACTTACTTTTTTTAAATGGATATTTTATTGGATTTTCTAAAAAAAAAAAAAAAAAAAAAAAAAAAAACGACATTTAGCCCACGCTACTTTTATCTTTAAAGTCATTTTTTTGGAGGAAAAATCTCATTATATTAGTATAAGCAAATAAATACTAGGCTATATAATAAAGAAATATAGGCTAGGCCTAATACAAACACATTTCCAAAACTGTAAAAGGTTAGGTTATATAAAAATAGAACATTAATAAATTATTTTATAAAAAACATTGCCTATTACTGCACTGAAAATTTTTTTATGTTGAATTTACTTAATTTTATTATGTCAAGGGGTTGCACGAAATAAATTTATCTAAATCCAGATATATTTTTTAAGCTGAGTGAACTTATATTTTATAAGTTAAGTTTACTTATATTTTATTCATTGAGTTTATTCATCTCTTTCGGTAATTTCAGATTAATTATATTCATAATTTTAGCTAAACTTTTTTGAATAGAATTTACTCAAATTAATTGTGCAACCAGATTAATTTAATTGTTTAATTTCTACATAGTGAAATTAATTAGATATTTTCATTAATATACAGACAAATAAAGCAAACCCATCATTTTCAACTCTAACTTTATTTTTCTGATCCAAGAGATATTTTGCTCTCCCAAACAAGAGTGCCTGTAATGTAACTCAGAAGTGACCGTTTCTCAAAGACCTCAATACATGGTACACCACACACAATTACGGTCACAATCAGTGAATAGTGTTTGAGTATAAATGGGTCATTTTGAGTAAAAAATGAACTTCAGGCGTCACAAAAATGAATGTCACTAAAACTAACATCAAAAGCAACCATAAAACTGTGTAAATACTGTGTAAACTCTGTGTAAACTTAACATTTTTAATTATTCATGCCCCAGTGCATGATGGGAAATACACTGAAAAAAAAAATATTCATTGAATTTACTAAAAAAAAATTATGGTGGTTTAAGTGGTTGTAATCAATTTATTTTAGCTATATTTAAATAAACAAATTTATTATCACCAAAATATAAAATTAACTTTCAGGAAAATTTGTTCAACTTAATATTTTCAAACTGAATTTAATTAATTCACATGGCTTGGATTTAACACACGTGTAATTCGTTTAAAACCAATTAATATTTATTAATTAAAATCAAAAACTAAATTTAAATGGATTAAACTAGCACAATTGAATTAAGCTTAATTTAATTGGGGCCATAATCATTTTTTTCAGTGTGTCTTAGTTAACTCATAATGATCATTATTAGCTAAAATGAACAAAGCAATTAATCAAATTTAATTCATAATACAGGTTAGACAATAATAATACAGGGCCAAGATTATCACAAATAAACACAAGATTTTGACGCATATCCAAGGGTTGGTGGGGCATATGGAGAGCGCACTGCCAGGAGGCATGGGCGCGAACCCTTGCATTTCCTATCAACAGTGGAAACAACTTTAAAAACTCTATCATTTCTGGACATACAACATAATAATACATCATTCGCAACTATACTTTTATTTGTGTAAACTCACAATACAAGAAAACGTTGTGCTTTTGTAGCCTATAATAAAATAAAACAACCAGACACGCTTTCATAATCTCCCTGAAAAAAAAATGCCTAACATTTTTTCCATATTAATTTGTGAATATTTTAAATGTTTAATAAAGGGGCAAAAAGTCATAAACAGAAATCTGAAAATATGTCAATATTTATTTTTTTGCGCAGCATTTGGTATAGCCTACAATTCAAATGTTGGTGTTCAACTTAGCGTTTTTTAGAATACAAATGTTATAAGAGCATTATAGGAAATAATATTTTAACAATGTTATCATAAAACATTTTTAGAATTATTTAGAAAATGTTATCCTAAATTTAAGGAGAACATTCTGGAAACTTAAATAAAACTACCCGCTAAAAATGTTATAAATAATGTTCCAACAATGTTATCATTAAACATTTTTAGTGTGTTCTTATAGAATTGTATCTATACCTTTAAGGAGAACATTCTGGGAACTTAAATAAAACTACTCAATTGAAATGTT
The DNA here is from genome assembly GCF_003368295.1 of Carassius auratus. Classification (NCBI taxonomy): domain Eukaryota; kingdom Metazoa; phylum Chordata; class Actinopteri; order Cypriniformes; family Cyprinidae; genus Carassius; species Carassius auratus. Next base: position 12,108,502 of record NC_039245.1, on the reverse strand, counting down.
ATAAGAAGGGCAGGGGGTTTTCAAACTGTGGGTCACAACCCACTTGTGGGTCACAGTATGGACCAAGGTGGGTCGCACAAAGTCACTTGGCTGCAGCTAAATTTGTGTTACAATGACACACACACACACACACACACACACACACACACACACAGTTCAGTCTAGGGCTGCACAAACGTGACGAGTGGGAACGGTGCGAGGCCGGTGGAGTGGTTGGAATTGAGCGACACCTGCTCGACTCACCGGTCTCGAGAACCACGGAGGAGATTGGAAGGATACAAAAGAGGAGCGTCCGTCTCCCCGGCAACTCACTCCAGCCCACCGCCTCGAGCATCATCCTTCGCCCTGCTCGATGGCACTGCGGATTCACCTCAGCGCTGAGGGATCTTCGGCAGCGCGTCCCACATTCCTCCCGGGAATCGGCACCAGTCTAACACATTAAAAACTTCTCAATCACGGGAAGAAGGAAGCGGGAACCGGGAACCCACTTGTCACAACGATATAGCCCACCAACATTAATAAGGACTGCAATATCCCTAGTGTGATTTTCGAATTGCAATTAAGTCCGCCTGCTTTGCGTGTTTTAAAGCGCGGGCGCGCACCAGTTGTAATAACAGTGAAGGTCTCAGAGCAATGCCATTAAATGGTTAAATCGGTCCGCATTATTAAAAGAGAAAAACTTGCTCACTTCAATACACTATATTCTGCATGAGATTGCATACACCAGAAAACAAATGTTACGAAAACTGTTTCAGGTAGGCCATGTTCATTCATTTCTATCGTCCAGTTTGAACTCTGCAAAAAACGTTTCATCGTTTCATCTTTCATCCTGTGATTTTGCCAAAAATTTGCCAAAGTTCAGAAATCTTTTGAAGATATTGCTGAACATTAATTTAACCATTGCTAAAATAAATTTCTGCCTGAACTTAATGTCCCCCAGTTTTTTTATTATTATTATTATTTAAAACGAGACACGTTTATTATTATTTTTTACCTATTTCACAATTATTTTAATCTCCAAACAGTTTCAGATAGTTCTGCTTTGCTTCTTATGCTTTTCTAAAAAAAAGTGTTTGTTTGTGCTCCGTTCTCGCCGACACACGCAAGGATCATGAATGCATTTTCTGCAACAAAATACAGCAGCGCAGATTACAGTTCACTGGAGTGAGCCTGTTTCATGTTTTATGTACACTACATATTTTAACGTCTGTAAACAAAAATTAAAACTTAAATATTAATAGTGAATTTTTTTCAGGTGTACTCTAAAATAATTGTAATATTATTATTTTTTTCTTTAATACTTAATTTCTGTCATCAAACTTTTTTAAGGAAGATTAGGCTTAAAGTACTATATACCTTTCTTTCCCCTCAAATACTGTGGTGGGTCATGAAATAGATTACACTTGTCTAGGTGGGTCGTGGAATGGAAAAGTTTGGGAACGATTAGGGAATATGTTTTAACAATGTTATCATTAAACATTTTTAGATTTTTTTTAGAGAATGTTTTCCTACCTTTTAGGAGAACATTCTGAGAACTAAAATTAAACTACCCACTTAAAACATTATTAGAACATTTTAAGATAATGTTCTCAGAACATTTTTAGAACAAAAAAATTCTAGCTGGGACCGTTCATTTTTCATTTTTCAATTACGGGTTAAAAAAGGAAAAAAAAAACAGAATGGACACAAAAACACACGGACATGGCAGCCTATTGCTCCGTACTACGGGGAATTGTTTCTTTCTTATTTTATTCATATTTTTTTTATTGAATTACAAAAATACAAATAAATTGAGTATGTTCTCATAAAATTATGTTTATCCACATAAGGATGCAAAAACTAAACAAAAAAATAAAGTGAAATAAAAATGAAAGGGCAACACAAACATACTATAAAATTAATTTGCCTGCACCTAGGCTATGTTATCTAATGAAATTCAGAACACCATCAAATCTATTTACACAAAAAAAAATACTTTTTGATTTATTGTACTTTATAAATGACAACAACTTCTAAAAATGCATGAAATGAATGTCTGTTACAATCAAATAAACAATTATAATGTATAATTCATTTAATTTGATGACTTTTATCTATCCTCTTTGGTCTTTTATTTGGCTGAATTTATGGAACTTTTTTACTTTTTAATTTATTTTAGGCTACTTTATAAATTGCTAAAACTATCAATATATTATTTAAGGTATAAGGAATTTCCTTGACATGTCATCCTTCCCATTTTTTTTTTTTTTTTTTTTTTTTTTTTTGAAGGATGAGGATGATCAAGACAATGGGAATGACCAAACAAATACAAAAGACATCCTGAGTAATACGTCCAACAGTGGACCAGACGAAGTGGACAAAGACAGATCCATCAGGACCAGTTTATTTTGTGCTGACATTCAAGAAGTAAATACACATATCACACAAGTCTCACCTTTGGTTAAATACCCTTTTCATTCATTGATGATATTTCACATCCTATTTTCATTTATAACCTGTAGAATGAGGAAGACCTGTCAGATTCTGAATGGAACATGCTTGATTCTGAAGATGAAAATTATGTGGACAGAGAAGACTTGATGGAGGGCAGTACTAGTGGAGAAAACACATCTGAATTATCAGTGGTATGTAGTAAATGGTTCTGTGACACAGTGTTTTTGTTAGTGTAATAGTTCACGTTGACCTGTTTTGCCAAAATACGGAAGTGAATTGACAGACACAAATAAAGTATTCTGCATTACCAACCCATGAAAGCACAAATAAAAACTAATGAGAATTTTGACACCATTATGACATATCATTCCTGGGCAATTCTAAAATTCAAGAATGTACCAAACCCTGTTATTTTTTATTTTTTATACCCTGTTATTTTTGGTTTGCAGCTAGGATATGTTAAAGTGATTTAAAGTGAAAAAAGTAAAGCCATTTTGTGATTATCCAGGGTAAATATTTCTAGGAAATATACCCAAGAAAAGGAAAGAAAATAAGCTGGACTGATATTCCTGATCATTCTGCTGCTCACATTTTTTTTTAATATTTTGTCTCTCTCTCCCTGTAGGGAAATGAAGATATAGCCGTTACTGGTGACAAGCCCTTGTATCCTGGTGCACCTATTTCAAAAGGAGAAAGTGTATTAATGCTGATGTCCTATCTGTTGCGGCACAATTTAACAGGCAAAGCACTTACTCACTTACTGGAAATGTTTAACACAATGTTTCCAGGTCTGATCCCATCTTCACATTACCTTTTCCACAAAGATTTTGGAAGTTCATCTAAATTTGAAGTTCACTTTTATTGTGAAAGTTGTTTAAAATACCTAGGCGTCAGAGGAGACTGTCCCTCTCAGTGTGACACTTGCAATACAGAATTTGATGCCAATGCAAACCTTAAGAATGGATTCTATTTTCTTGTGTTGCCCCTGCATGCACAGATTCAGCAGCTTTTGCAAGAATATGGTGTCAATCTTAACGAAAAAACTAGAACCTGTGGGGTTCTCTCTGACATACAGTCTGGTGAAGAGTATCAAATGTTATGTGACAGTGGAGTTCTTGGAAAAGATGATTTGACGCTAATTTGGAATTGTGATGGCGCACCAGTGTTCAAAAGTTCTAAATGCAGCATTTGGCCAATTCAGTGTCAGGTAATTGAACTGGAACCAGAATTGAGAAAAAGTCAAATTTTGATGTCAGCGTTATGGTTTGGGCCAAGTAAACCATCCATGCTAACATTACTAAAACCATTTGTTAAAGAAGCCTTATCATTAGAGACTGAAGGTATTGACTGGCAAGACACACAGGGAAACCGGCATGTTTCTAAAGTGTTTGTGGTGGTTTGTAGCTCTGATTCAATGGCTCGTCCAATGCTTCGTAACACAAAGCAGTTTAATGGTTTTTATGGTTGTGACTTCTGTTATCACAAAGGTGGTAAATCCTATCCATACGATCAACCTGAACCCGCACTTCGAAATGAAAGAGATCATTTCAGTCATGCAATGTCAGCTTCAGATAATGAGCCAGTATTTGGAGTCAAAGGGCCATCTCCTTTAATGAAGCTTAGTCATTTCCAAATGATAAATGGTTTCATTCCTGAATATCAACACAATGTGTGCCTTGGAGTTACTCGGCAACTGTCCACATTGTGGTTTGATACAGCAAACAGTGAAGCCCCCTGGTACATTGGCAAACAGACGGAAGAGGTTGATATGCGACTTTTAAAAATAAAACCTCCTGTTGAGATAACTAGGACACCAAGATCAGTGAATGAAAGGAAGTTCTGGAAAGCTTCAGAATGGCGAGCATTTCTCCTATTCTATGCTCTCCCTGTACTGAAAGGAATACTCCCTGCCAGATTTTGGAATCATTTGTTTTTACTGGTGTTTGGAATATATACATTACTCCAGGATAAGATCAAGACTAGAAGCGTATTGTTGTCAGAACTGGCTCTTAAAAAATTTGTAATAGAATTTCAAAGAATATATGGGAAAGACCACATGACTTTTAACATACACTTGCTCACACATATCGCACAAAGTGTGAAACAGTGGGGACCATTATGGGCTACGTCAGCCTTTCCATTTGAATCCAATATGGGTACTCTATTAAAGTATTTTAATGGAACACAGAATGTCCCTTCACAAATAGTTAGAAAATTTATGTTGTGGAAAGAATTGCCAGAAAAGGCTAAACATATGAGTGCAAAGGTCCAGTCATTTGTTAAAGAACTTTATTTTAATAAGCGAAGAACAGATAAATGTGAAACATTAAATGATAGTGTCCAGGTTTTTGGGCATCCCCCATTTCAGGAAAACATCACAACTTCTTCTAGGCTTGCAATTTCTAAGTTATGTGGAAATCTAAGTAACTGCTTCTGGTCTTACAGCCGTTTCTTGGTTAATGGAGTTCTGTATCACACTCAAAAATATGATCGACTGAATAAAAGATATAACAGTGCTGCATACTTGAAAGATAGTACATTCTGTTTAATTAATGACTTGGTCATTTTTAAACAAATGTGCGCCCATCAAAGCCCTGCATATTGTGCATGTACCAAACATTGCTGTGCTTTAGTTGAGGTACTTGTTAAATCTAGCAGGCCTTTATGTAAAGATTCACAAATAAATGTAGAGAGTACTTTTGTACATGAGGTTAGGAAGAATGGAAAGATCAGTGCCATCTGGCCTGATATGATAAAAATGAAATGTGTTGTTGTTGAAACAGTTGACAATTTGTACATTGCACCTTTGCCAAATCCATTTGAAAGAGACTAAAAAAGCAGTCATTATTGATATTGTACATAGTACTATAGTGTTGTTTTGCCAATATTTTATGTTTCATAAAAAGACTTGCTTCTTTTCCTATTTGGCTTGATGATTTGTAATGAGATTTAAAATTGTATCTGCTTGTATAGCTATCTGTGTTATTATAGAAGCCAGTATGAATTAATTCTGTTCCAATTCTTACACCTGGGAAGAATTGCCAATAACATCATTAAAAATGTATCTGTCTCTATGTGGGTTAGTATCACTGTGTCAATATCATGTTCAGTTACATGTTTATTTTATTTACTCTATGCTATTCCACCCAAAAGCTTGTTACAATATAAACTTGAACATGTTAGTCTATAAGACAGTGTGTAATATTATGTTAAAAAGTATTAAGTAATAAAGTAATAAGTATAAAATTAATAAGCTACTCAATCAAAATAGTAAACACAATTACAAGCCAAGAATACTTAGAATACTTAATTATACTTTTAAGTATATCTCGAATAGCAAGAAGGCCAAATATACTTAGACTTGTCTGTCAGTATCTGTAAGTCAAGTATACTTAAGTGCAATTTGAAGTATATTTCTGAGAAGTACATCTAAATAGTACATACAAAGTAGACTGAAAGTAAACTCTCTTAATTTTAGTTTAAAAGAAGTATACTAATAGCACACTTGAATAAACTTCTTTTTCATAAGGGTTGTCAGGTAGTAGGCCTCACCAGGCCTCCCTGGAGTCGAGTTCCATATTACTTTCCACTGAGGTGGTTATCTGGTAACAGGTAGTAGGCCTCTCTAGGCCTCTCTGTAGGTGAACTCCCACATATTGTGGCTATCAGATAGTAGGCTTCACAGGTCTCTCTGAAGTTGAGCTCCCACATACAGTGGTTGTCAGGTAACTTTTCTATACACACGCCTGTGTACTTTCTCAAATCCACATAAGTGGTAAGTGTGCACGCAAGGCTCTGCGCACTTTCTGGAATCCTGTACGGTAAGGGTTACGCGCTGCGCTTCGTTCCCTTTCTTAAGATGATTAGCCCCGGGGTTCCTTGGGCATCATCCAACCAGTGTGTATTTGTTATACACCTCAAGCACCGCCCCTCAACATGGGGGGCTGTGTGGGCAATTCTTGCGGTAGTTTAGCAGCGCTCCCCTTTTCAAAAAGGGTCTCCTAAGAGCATGCTGCTCGGAGCTCGGAGTCCTCCTCTCATGGGGTTTTTTCATCAGAGCGCTCCAGTACTACATACTGTTTTGAGACGCACTGTGAGAGCAGAGTTAGAGAGGTTGGCCAGACCTGGTTGGATCAGTTTTGCGGCTCAAGAGAGCATCGCACTACCCCCTCTGGCTTCCTCTGACTCATCCAGCTCCATTGGGGCTGGACGACATGGTACAGGCGTGGCCGAGGCTTCATCTGTACGTTCCGTCCTCCAATTGCTCTGCTCCCAGGCCATTCCATCTACGAGCTGCTCTATCAGAGTGCCACGAGAGCCCCTCCTTTGTGACAGGCAAGACTTGGTAATAAACCGTGCTAGGTTCTTAGCCGTATCCCTTTAAAGGAATCTTTCCTGATTCCAAGCCTTCAGCTCTACCCAGGGCCGAGGCCCTTCAGGTAAGTTGGGTATGTAGCTTAGGCCTTTGGCCATAAGGGATAATGTCATGGACAGCCGTCGAACCGTCCCAGGGGCGACTCCCGGTGAAATGGTAGAGTTGGTACTTAGTGTTTGCCATGATTCTGGCCTGCACTCCCCTCAGCATGGCGGCATGGGTATACTGTTCCCCATAGTGTCCCTTATGAGGACGCAGTTCGAAGTTCCCTTGACAGGGAACGTCTCAGGTTACGAATGTAACCATGGTTCCCTGAGAGGGAACGAGACACTGCATCCTCTAGCTCCCTGCCATGCTTCGGACGCAAGCTTCACGAAGAAGATAAGTGACGGGTCCTACGGGCGCGTATTTATAGTCGCGCCGGTAGCGACGTCAGAGGCTGTCGCTGGCCAACACGTTGGCGTTTTTCAAAGTATGCTTCAGACACGGGTCACGATGAGGTGTTCCCCATAGTGTCCCTTCAGAGGACGCAGTGTCTCGGTTCCTCTCAGGGAACCATGGTTACATTTCGTAACCTGAGACGTTTTTTTTTCACTAGTATAAAGAGATGATTCAGCTGCAGTTATGACATAAAATGTTCTAGTTACTCAAAATTGTTTAGTGAACACATAATGGACAGTTTAATGTCCCATGGTGCATTGTTGCAAACTGATTGTGTGGTTAGAAAATTTTGAACCGTTGTATAAACATCACCTTTAACTACACTGTAAAAAAATTCAGACCTCTCCAACTTATATTTTTCTACTGACTGATCACATACATTTTTCACTTTCACTACAAAATTTAATTAGTGTAGAATTCATTTTATAAATTAAATTGAAAATTTTTGATGTAACCAGTCACTAGACAATTCAGTTGGATTGGTTTTTATTTTTTACAGTACATACAATTTAGAAAAAGTTTCACAGGTAATATATCATTCTGGGACAGAAAAAAAAAAAAATTCAGATGAAACTATAACAGTCATTGCCGTTCATGCACTGTAACACATTTCCAGCTGGTTAAACTTACAAATGTAAGTGCACCTGCTTTAAAAACATCAGTAAACTCAACTTGAAGATGCACTTTTTTGCACTTTACAGAGCTTAAAGCTGTCCCTTTGTTACTGAGACAGGTGTGATTAAGCAACATCTGTCAAATAGTTTTATCAAATTTAATTTGTCCTTAAAAATACGTTTTTTCCCCAAAGTATTATGATGCTGTACAAAAACAAAATTGTTTATTTCTGAGTGTCAGTTTTTGTGAGAGCTCTAAGGTGTTTTGGAAGGGTGATAATGAATGATTCACATGGCAGAATTCAGAGAGGACAAACTATTTCCAACTGGAGAGGGTGCATTATGATGTCATACTTGATGATATCACTTCAATTCAATTCAATTCAAGTTTATTTGTATAGCGCTTTTTACAAAACAAATCGTTACAAAGCAACTTTACAGAAAATTATGTTTCTACAATATTTAGTAGTAGCTAGTAGTTTGTGCACATTTGACAGGATTTTAGAAAAACTAAAAAATAATAATAATACAAGACGTAGTCAGCTAGACGATGAACTATCAATATTATTAATTAAGTTATTATATGATTAAGTCACACATTTAGGAATAATTGTTAGTTCTGTTTGTTCATTCAGGGTTAGCATCATCTGAGGTCCTCTGAGGGTCAGCATCATCTCTTCTCAGGTGTTCTGGATCCAGACTGGAGCTTGTGTAAATCCTAGTTACCACGGGATGTGAATCCCGTGGCAAAACATAGAAACAAAAAACAGACATCATTAGCATAGCTGCTGATCCAACAAAGTAAAATTAGTTTAACCCAAGCTAATGAATAAAAATGCACCTTTGATCAGATGCAACTACACTCACAATTAAAAAGATACATTATTCGAATGCTTGGCGAAAGAGATGTGTTTTTAATCTAGATTTAAACAAAGAGAGTGTGTCTGAACCCCGAACATTATCAGGAAGGCTATTCCAGAGTTTGGGAGCCAAATGTGAGAACTTGTCACATGGGAAACAATTGCAAATGATTGCAAAACTATGCAAATGATTTTCTCTATCAAAATGTATTTATTATACTATGTATTACTTTTGAAGCAGACAAAACGGTTTATAAAGTAGTTTGAAAAGCTTAACTTTATTGGAAAGTTTTCAGTGATATATTTGAGACTGTCCCTGTTGAGGCCTGCAAACATTCACATGTCTGTCTGTCTGTCTGTCTGTCTGACTGTCTTTCTCCCTGGAGCCCTCCCTCTTCCTCATCCTCTGGAAGGAAACCCCATCTTTCCTGTTCAGTAAGCCTACCACATAGAATTTCCTCTTCTCAAAAACTATCTCATTTCCTGCGGAGGATTCACATGTCGCCACTGGAGTTAGAGGACGGGTAGTGTGGTTGCAACTATGTCAGTGTATATGAGCTTTGGACCATGCATATGTTATGAATGAGACTTAGAGGCAGAGGTAGAATGGCAGATTGAATGCAGTCTTTTGTAAACTGGCATCACATGTAACATTTTTAAACCTAAAGCTAAAATTTTCCTCTAGTCTACGAGAGAAACTTTAGCTAAGCATAACCCTTATTTGTCCATTTATATTAATTTATACAGTGTTACAGGACGGTTTATAATACAAAAGGTAAATGCATGGAGATAGGTGTTCTGTAACTACCCGAATTGTTTACCGAGATATGGTTACTCAAGAGCACAAGTCTTGTATGAATCCAACAGACTATTGTTTAATCGACAGTGATTTCGCACTGCCCCCCACCGACTGAGCTTTGCAATAACGTGGGGGTGATGAATGCTAATGGTTTGAGATTTTTGATTTTAGATAGAGGCTGAAATAGTTCTGTCTACTTTTAACTTCAGGACAGCAATTCAAATAAGCTGTATGTTTCCTGTTTTAAGAGTGTATTGTTATTAGATGGTTAACTTAAAACAAAATTTAACAACTGACATACAAATCTGTTTTTCAACACATATTTAAAACCCAAAATAAATAACACAGTAGAAAAAGTTTCATTACACCTCTGAAAAATGACTCCTAAAAGAAAAAAATAAAGGCTCTAATCTTGCATATTTTACAAAAGCATGAAGGATGGTTTCTCTCTCAGTGCAAAAAGGACATTGAGCATCAACCTCAGGATTTAAAACAGAAATAAAAGCATTGACGGCGACAGCGCCATGCATGAAGAATTTTGCAGCATCGCAATATGCTCAATTATTTTTTAAAGTAGGCTATGGAACAAAATTCGGTAACACTTTATTTTGATAGTCCACTTTAGACATTCTACTAGCAGTAAGTAACTTTGCAACTACATGTCAACTAGCAGTTAGTAGAGTCTTAGCAGACTGTCTGCTTAATATCTTCTAACACTTTCTTTGTCAACTAACTGTCAACTTATACTAAGCCTAAACCTACCCCTAACACTAACCCTAAACCTACCCTAACAGTCTACTCTGAGAGTTAGTAGACATGTAGTTCCAAATTTCTGAGATTTAGTTGATATGTAGTTGACATGTAGCTACAAAGTTACTTATAGTCAGTAGAATGTCTAAAGTGGACTATCGAAATAAAGTGTAACCCAAAATTCAATTGCGTCATAATATGCGGCTAATGTGGAATTGCAAAAATTATTCGGGAGAGCGTATACAGATCATTGGGGAAACTAAAAATGAAATGCTAATCATATGTAATCATAGTGCCCTGCAATGACGAATTACCTGCCGCTCAAGTTATGTCACCATCACCTTAAACAAACTGTTCACTTTGAACAAGAACACATAGGCTACAGTTTATATATATGTATAACCTCGGGGTAACATAAATAATAGTCTATAATAATATATTACTTATATTAATTTGTTTCGTAAGGATTGACATACATCATATGATGTCATGGCGTCTACAATAGTAGACATACCACATACCCAAGTGGCCTGGGTCACATTTGAAAAGATCGGATCTGTGTCGTTCAGACTGTCATGAAAAGATCAGATACAGGTCGCATAGGGGCAAAACATTATTGGGTTGATTCAGCCTGCAGTGTGAACGTAGCCCATTGGGTATGTGGCCCTGAATCCGATAAGTATCCGATCTTTTGAAATGCGACCTCCGTCTGAACAGCCAGGCCACATGTATCCGCCCCGCACGCCATTGATGATACGCAACGTCATAATTCTGCGTTGAAGTAGGCGGAAACGAGAAGATAAAACAACAAACCTTGGCGGAGGATGCTGCTGATCAAACCAATATATAGAAAATATGTAGAAAATGGGACACCACAAGGGAGTGTAGTTAGCCCAATTTTATTTGCTAGCTATATGGAAGAGAGGAAGAAATGGTGACTTTATTAAAAGGAAATTACAAAATGGAATTAATCAAGTTGAACAGTGGGGGACAAAATGGGGATTAAAGTTCTCAGTAGAAAAAACAAAGGTACTGATTTTTACACATAAAAAGAAGGATAAGGAATGCAAGGTGGAAATGTATGGAACCGCTTTAGAGAAAGTAGAGTGTTTTAGATTCTTGGGAGTATATTTTGATACAAAACTAACGTTGTATAGATGTTAATAATAAAAGGCTGCAGTAGGAGTATGGACTATATGTACAAAGATAGTTTTCAGATTTTTACAGATGGATCAAAGGATTTACAATCAGAGGCAACAGGATCTGCTGTATATATACCTGGTCATAAAGTGGGATTAAACAAATGAACATCTGACAGCTTAAGTGTGTATACAGTTGAGTTGTATGCAATATTACTAGCATTAGAATGGACTGAACAATCCGGATAGGACAACATTGTTATATGTAGTGATTCTGTTTCTGCCCTTATGAGCATAAAGTCTGGTGTGACTAGCAACCATCAGGAATTACTTTATGAGATTTTAATTACAAACTCAAGAATAAGTAGACAGGGGAAAAACATTACATATTTTTGGGTACCAGCACATGTGGGCATACAGGGAAATGAGAAAGTAGACAGACTGGAAAAAGAAGCAACAAAAAAATGGAAATATTGATGTCAAAATTAAATTATCAAAATCAGAAGGGAAGAGTTTAGTGTGGAAAAAGATAATTGAAAAATGGCAGCAACAGTGGGATAATGAAATCAAAGGGAGACATCTGTACATGATACAAAATAGGATAGGTATGGAAAGTAAGAAAGGGGGGAATAGGAAGGAACAAGTCATAATGAACAGACTGAGGATTGGACATTGCAAGTTAAACAAATTTGGGGTGACCGCTCTATTCAGGGCACTTATCGGAACCGGGCGGTTTACGAAAACATTTCGAGCGAAATATATATTATTTATATAGTTTAATATGTCTTTTCTGTGACAACTTTTTAAATATTTTTCAGGTATAGTAAATTTTGAAAGATTTCGGTATAGACATGTAGACATGTACATGGGAAATGTAGCATAAAAATTTTCAGTCATATACACATAAAAAATGTATGTAACCCATATACACATAACCCTATCTATATTTGAAATATTTGCTTCCCAACAATAATTTAAGCAGGACACAAAATAAAGTAAGAAGACTAAAAAAATATATAATTAATAATTTACTGTTGCCCCAGTATTGCTTACATTACTTTGGGCTCTGACCTCACACACAATTCAACAGAAAAGATCAAGGCGACAGCTGTGGTCGAAAGAAATCAAACACAGGTATCGACGAGTGAACAATGAAACCCGGAGCCCACTCTCACGCAAGGGTTTTCTCCCGTAACTTTCTATTATTCCTTCACTTGTAAAAGACATAATATCGTGAACAAAATGTCAACTGTAAGCTCTTTCTGCGCTGTTACTTTTGTACCGAGTCTCAAACTGCGATCAAAACATCATTAAACATCCTGTGAGCTTCTTCATTACATGCGGCTCGTTAGAAAAGTCATCTTTGCCAAATCTACAGGCAGAGGTGCAACATCTTAAAAGTGCTTTCAAGTTCTCATTCATATAAATCACGGGTGATGAGGATGTATTGCTTAAAGATGTTTTTTCTATAATGAAAAAAGAGGGATTCAAACAAACAATTCTAGCAATAAAACAAGTCATCAACTTCCAGTATTAACGAACCAGAGAAAACCACAGTGTTGAGAATATTTATTTAAAACACCTAGAAATACACTGAACTTGAAGTTAGTTTTTATATTGCCTATATGTGAGTGTAAGAAGTCTTGTTGTAATGTTACCTTTATCTTTTTTCTTTTTTTTTTTTTTTTTTGCACGCCTACTGATTATTTTATGAACTGTTTATATTGTTATAGATTTTTCTTGTCGTTGTTGTACTACAAGTTCATCAGTGTCATTTAGATGCAAGCTGGTTATTCGCTGATTGACCAGCTATCATTTTCCAAAACACTGTTTTTCGAAATTACTGTTATTATTCTAGCCTAATTATTAGTATAAGGAGTATTGTTGTTGTTAAATATTTTAATAATAGTTATATATTATTATATTACTATTATTTTACATTCATGCATTTATCAGACGCTTTTATCCAAATGCGACTTACAGTGCATTCAGGTTATACTTTTTTTTACTAGTAGCCTATGTGTGTTATTATGTAAAAACGAGGAGAAATTGCATTTCATTGCGCCATAGAGAAAGTGCGGTGAAGTCCAATGAGAGCGATTGTAGGAGGTTGCGTCATCACGTGGCGTTAACAAAGCGTAAGGCATTACGTCTCAAACAGAAAGTGTTCTTCTGCTTCTGAACCAACTCTGAACACATCCCGCAGGCATAAACCCCTTCTCGTTTGGAAACGTCAGCGACCTTGAAATAGTTTGGAATCAGGTAATTATTTTGAAAATGGCTTTATTTGGGGATTGCTGTATTGAAAATGTTCATTAAATTCATTTGTGTTTTAGACGAAAGTTTGTGTGCTGGTGTCAAGTGAGCTAAAGACGATTAAAGATTAAATATAAACATGTATGCTTTTCACTTCTTTTCTAAGTAGGCTACAAAATCTATTGGTTTTAAACGTTTTTTTGTTATTCATAGCAGACCAGATGAGATATGTTGTATAGTAGCCTAGTCTATGGACATTAACTACAGCTAGAAAGTGAAAGTCGGATTGTACAGACCCGACACTGCGTTTTCCCTTTCCATATACTCCCGAATAAAATCCAGCAAACTCCACCATGTCCCTGCATCATTCCCTCGAGCGACACAGTAGAAAGCTAGTGCACGTATACAAAGATGAAACAAACTCAAATGTGGACATATATTTGTGTGATATTTGTAACTCTGCTGAGTCAATGCTCCGCTTGCAGATGGCTCGGCAGATACAGGATGGTGAACGCCGATTCTCTGACACTGATTGAGAAAATGGTAAGTAGTCTACGCTTTAAAAGCTTCATGATTTATTTGTGAATGTTCATCAGAAGACATTAGATCTCTGCGCAATACAACCACAGCCCTTTTCTACAAGGTCCTTAAAGCTCTCGACTATGTCTTGTTTTTGTCTTAGTAATGTAGTTGTTAATTAAAACCTTACAGAATGATTCACGACTATCTGGAAAACTGCACTAAACGTGTTTTAACATATTGAGGAATGCTGTCAGTTTAATCTGATTCGTCCAGCATTTAAAAAAATACACAGTAAATGTGTTTCCTTCATTATGTTACAACATCTTTGCTTCTCTCCATTTATTTTTGTCACACTAACTTTCAGAGATTTATTCAATAGTAATCCATACACTGTGGTTGATTGAAAAAGACGAATCAGTGATTTTAATGAATTTTATATATAAAAAAGTTTTTTTTTTAGGTTTATGTAAAAAGTCTTAATTATGTTTTTATATGCATATGGATGAACAGCTATGAAACATATCAGAAATTACAAGTTGTACTCTGTCTTACAGGGTGGACATCCAGGGACTGTTAAGGTGCGATTTCCAGGACACCTGTACAACTTGATTGGAGATGCTAAGGTTTGTAAACTTTTTTCTCTGTGATTAAATACAGAGGGCAAACATTTCATTCCATAAATAAAACATATGCTATCAAAATAAACAGGGAAAGTGATATCAGGATTTCATGACGTGAAAATCGTACAAAACGTGCATACATGACAACAGTGTTCATATAGGACAAGTTACCTACACAGCATTATATCTGTTACAGGTGGAGGACCAGGTGAGGTTTCTTGTCTTGAACTTAGATCAGATCATCAACCTCATGGATTCCAAAGAACACATGAATCCAGAGCAATGGAAACTAGTGGAATATTTCCTAAAAGACCTGCACAGGCAGTCATCTGAGCTCAAAGAATGTGTAAGTCTTGTCTGAAAGTTTTTGTGCTTAGGAGAAAATAATATCAGAATTCCATATGAATTGCGTATAATCCTATAATTTAAATAAAAGGATTGTCATAATAGTAAAAGAGCATGAATTTAGATTGAATGATTCCACTCAATCTTTTAACCTCAAAACTGTTATATGACATTAATCATAAAAATGTTGATGTTCAAAAGAAAAGGCTAAATTAATAAGAGCAATTCAATAAATGCGTTATATGAAATGTCTTTTTTTTTGTTACAACTATTTTGTCATTTATGTTATTTTACCGCATTGTTTATATTTTGTTGAGATATATATATATATATATATATATATATATATATATATATATATATATATATATATATAATTTTGTTTTATGTAAAATAATTTTCTAAAAATATGTGAATTCATTTTAAATAAGTAATTTTTTAAATAATTTTAAAAGTTTTCGAATTGCTTGTTTTATTCTTATTATTTTTCTTCATTATTATTTTATTTTATTTTATGTAAAGCACTTTGAATTACCATAGTGTACGAAATGTGCTATATAAATAAACTTGCCTTGTTTGCTTTTTATCAGGTGGCCCAATACCAAAAGCCGTCACATATGGAGTCATATAAGAAAAAGATAACAAGGCACTTCAGGACTTTAAAGAAGAGTTTAAAGAAAGAAGTAAGTTTGATTGTATAATATTATATCACAACTTATTCCATTGTTTTTATGTGATTTTATATTCTTCAATTAGTTGATTGATTCTGTCATCAGCTTTATTGTTTTTAGTGCCTTTATGAAGCATATTGTAGTTATGATTCTGCAATGTTAATGTTACTTAGTAATGAGTAAAGGAAATTATTTTCTTCCATTTAAATGTAAAGTCAGTGATACACAGCTAAAGATGTTCCTCTTGTGTTTAAGAAATATAGTTCTCACGCATGGGAGCAGATCCGGAGAGCAGTGAAAACCCACCTTCAGAGGATGGAGATCATCGCAAACAATGCAAACAAGTCCCTGGCAAGAGTTTAACAGACAACCAATGACAGAAAAAATGTATGACTTGTGACACATTCCATAGGATAAAAAAAAATGCTGCAAACAACGCCTTACGGACAAAAATGAAAACGAAAAAAAAATGTTACAAATGTATTTGTGTATTCAGATGTTTGTATTTAATTGCAATGAATGAAACCTAGAATGTAAATTAGAGTAGCTTATTTTGACTAATAGGCAGTGCTTTAATACAGTGTTTACCTTATGTGTTTCCTATGAAAACTTGAAGTTATCAGATCAAACAAGCTTATTATGTTTCTTGCAAATACATGTGAAAACTTTTCTGGTTTAGGTGAGAGTAAGCCTCTTTGCCTAAACTATACTCAGATATTTTGCTAAGTAAATGTAAAAATATGCTATGTATTTCAGATCATATGTATTAACTGTCAGTCAGCCGGCATGTTGGGTATATTTCATGATTGTTTTGAGTATACTTAAATATATTTATTTATTTTTGTGCACATTTTTTATATCTTAGTATATTTATTGTTTTCATATTTAATGTTATTTATAGTTATTTATTGGCTCTAATTGTCATGAAACATTTTGTACTTTCAAATAAAACAATTACTGAATCTGCTAAAGGTGTTAACATTGTTTTCTAAATCCAGTGAACTTCCACACACCAGTACAGTTTACAGTTCCTTGTAATTGTCTTACTTTGCCTTACTTTATGGGTCTTCAGAGATTGTTCTTTGTAAACTGTAAAAAGTGTTTTCTGTAATTCCTGTAATGCAAATGCTTCACTATAATGGACATCAAAAAGAAGCTCTTTTCGAAGGGGGTCGCCAAAGTCATAAAGCAAATTACAGGTGCTTCTCAATAAATTAGAATGTCGAGGAAAAGTTAATTTATTTCAGTAATTCAACTAACATTGTGGCACTCATGTATTAAATGAATTTAGTGCACACATTATTTTGGCTCACATCTCAACAAATTAGAATATGATTTCATGCTAATCAGCTAATCAACTCAAAACAACTGCAAAGGTTTCCTGAGACTTTGGAATGGTCTCTGACAATCATTGAGACCATTCATAAGGAGTGTAAGTCACAAAAAAATCTGTTCACAGAGTGCTGTATGCAAGCATGTTAACAGAAAGTTGAGTGGAACGAAAAAGTGTGGAAGAAAAAGATGCACAACCAACTGAGAGAACTGCAGCCTTATGAGGATTGTCAAGCAAACTGGATTCAAGAACTTTAGAGAACTTCACAAGGAATGCACTGAGGCTGGGGTCAAGGCATCAAGAGCCACCATACACTAAGTGTCAAGGAATTTGCTGAACCACAGAAAATGTCAGAGGCGTCTTACATGGACTAAGGAGAAGAAGAAATGGACTGTTGCCATTGTTCCAAAATCCTCTTTTCAAATGAGAGCAAGTTTTGTATTTCATTTGGAAACCAAGGTCCTAGAGTCTGGAGGAAGGGTGGAGAAGCTCATAGCCCAAGTTGCAAGTCCAGTGTTAAGTTTCCACGGTCTGTGATGATTTGGGGTGCAACGTCATCTGCTGGTGATGGTCCATTTTGTTTTTTGAAAACCAACGTCACTCCAACCATTTACCAAGAAATCTTGGAGGACTTCACGTTTCTTTCTGCTGACCAGCTTTTTGAATATGCTGATTTATTATTTTCATTTTGGTCCAAAAGCACCAAAAGTTGGTTAAATCACCATGGTGTTGGTGTGCTTGACTGGCCAGCCCTCTCACCAGATCTGAACCCCAGAGAGAATCTATGGGCTATTGTCAAGCGAAAAATGAGGAACAAGAGACCAAAAAAATGCAAATGAGCGGAAGGCCACTGTCAAAGAAATTTGGGCTTCCAGACCACCTCAGCAGTGCCACTAACAGATCACATCCATGCCACGCTGAATTGAGGCAGTAATTAAAACAAAAGTAGCCCCTACCAAGTATTGAGTACATGTACAGTAAAGGCCAACAATTCACTTAATGTTTTATTATAATTATTATTGTTGTTATTATTATTGGTTTTATTAAGTATTCTAATTTGTTAAAATAGAGAATTGGTTGGTTTTTGTTAAATGTGAGCCAAAATCATCACAATTAAAAGTACAAAAGACTTACACTAATTCACTCTGTGTGCATTGAATTTATTTAATACATGAGTTTCACAATTTGAGTTGAACTACTGAAATAAATGAACTTTTCCACAACATTCTAATTTATTGAGAATTACCTGTATATTTGCTGAAAAAAAAAAAGATCTGTTATTGTCAATGTAAATCAAAGCATCTGACATGTTTTTTTGTTGTTGTTGTTTGTTCCACAAATGAAATAAAGTCATACATGGGAACATATTAAGCACTGTTAAATGATGATTGAATTTTCATTTTTGATTAACTTTCAGTTCAAGCTTCCAATTCTATCTTTATTAAAAAACCATTCAGCTACCCACTAGCTAGTTAAATAATACAAACACAAGAAAATTATATATAAATATGGTATGGAAAAAGTAAGATAAAAAAACAAGAATAAAACAAAATGTGCATGACAGTATACTATAGACTTAATAAATATTAAGATGAGCAGGAATGTACAAGAGAAGAATGTGCAAACAGGTTGTAGAGGGTATTTACATAGCAACAATAGAGGTAAATAAATAACAAATAAAAAAAAATACAGATATTGCTGTGTGCAAATAGCATTAAGTATCTTATTGATAATAATAATAAGTGAGGTGATGTAGATGTTAAGAGGCTGGGTTTGAGTTAAGGAGCCTGATGGCCTGAGTAAAGAAGATCCTCCTAAGTCTCTCAGTTTTTGCCATCAGGCTACAGAAGCACTTACCAGATGGCAGCAAAATGAAAAGACAGTTACCAGGGTGGTTAGAGTCCTTCATGATCTGAAAAGCTCTGCTTTTGCAGTGATTGGGGTAGATGTCCTGCAGTGAGGGAAGAGCAGACACTGAGATGCGCTCAGCTAATCCCACAACTCTCTGCAGGGCTTTGTAGTCTTGGTTGGAGCTATCCCCATACCACACTGAGCCACACTTTCTATGGCCCCTGAATAGAAGGTTTTCAGGATTGGCGAAACCCTGAATTTTCTCAGCTGTCGAAGAAGGTACAGTCTTTGCCTGACTTTATTAACCCGAGTTTGGATGTGTCCTCACATAAGGGGCAAACCTTAGATCTGGTTATCTCTCATGGATCATTCTTATCGCAGTTTTCTGTCAAGGATTTAGGATTGTCTGACCATTTTGCTATTCTTTTTAGTATGGAACTGTCGCATACTAACATTTACCCTTTCCGTACTGTAAATTATCGCAATTGGAAATCCATTGATTTCAATGACTTCTCTGCTTTTATTGAATCCTCGTTAAGTGGCCTTTATCAAACTTTATTAGACCCTCTGGAGGTCAACATCTCTCTGTTAAATACTGTTCTCTTGTCTGGTTTGCACTTATCTGCACCAATGAAATCCTGGTCTGTGGCCTTTGTACAATCTGCTCCCTGGTATAATGGTGAGCTGCGCTCTAGGAAGACAGCGTGTCGTAAGCTGGAGCGTAAGTGGCGTACCTCTGGCCTGAATGTTCATTATCAAGCTTGGAAAGACCACTTACTTGAATATAAGGCAGACAGATCTCAGTATTTCTCTCAGATAATTGATAATAATCAAAATAACCCCAAAAATATTTTTCATACCATTAACAAACTGTTCAAAGGTAACAGCTCCTCCAATGTACCTGCCTCAGATCAGCTTTGTAATGTATTTATTGATCATTTTAGTTCCAAAATTGCTAATGCACGCAAATCCAATGCATCTGTTGCGTCTGCTTCTGCTCATAGTATCCCTAAATTTTCCGGCACTTTTTTTTTCAAATTTTAGCTTACTTGATCCTGTCTCTCTGGGTAATGTGGTTTCACAATTGAAAGTTGCCACTTCCATAGTTGATCCAATACCCAACTGCCTGTTTAAATCATGTTTTGTATCACTATTCCCAGTCGTCTTGAGTATAATAAATGACTCACTGAACACGGGTGTTGTACCTGCTGCAATCAAAATTGCTGATTTGCTGCTGTAACACCTGTACCAAAAAAGCCCAACGTGGACTGGGTAAACATCAATGATTTTCGTTCAATCTCCAATTTGCCTTTTTTGGCTAAAGTACTTGAGCGAATTGTGGGCTCTCAGTTAATTACTCATCATATTTTGCACAATCTTTTTGAGCTCCTCCAATCTGGCTTCCGCAAACTGCACAGTACTGAAACAGCATTGGTTAAAGTCACCAATGATTTGTTAATTGCTGCTGACTCTGGCTCTTTGTCAATCCTGATTTTACTCGATCTCAGCGCAGCTTTTGACACTGTAGACCATTCTCTTTTACTCTCTGGATTGGAAAAAGTTTTTGGTGTTACTGACACTGCTTTAAATTGGTTCAAGTCTTATCTATCAGGTTGCAGGTCCAATATTGGCTCAGTGCAGTTTGGTGTTCCACAGGGTTCAGTTTTGAGTCCCTTACTTTTTAGTATGTACATTTTCCCCCTTTGGTGACTGGGCCTTCTCTTCTTTGGCACCTAAACTCTGGAACTCTCTTCCTACTGAAATCAGACAGGCTGAAACCCTTAGTATTTTTAAATGTTCTCTTAAAACGTATTTTTTTCCGGTTAGCATTGTGATATGATTCTCTGATGGTCAATCTCAATGTATTTTTATTTGTTTTTTATTGATTTTTTTTTCTGTATGCCTTGGTAAAGCGCTTTGAGATGTAACTTTTAAAGGCGCTATAGAAAATAAAGTGTATTATTATTATTATTATTATATTAAGGAAAATGTATATGATGATATCACTCTGTTTTAATTATTTTTTAAATAGGCTATATATTTAGCCTTTGACTGTGTTTTCAAGATGAGTGAACTGCGCTATTGCCATCCTATCAATCTCACTGCGTTTTCAAGGTGAGAAAAGGAACGCCCACCACTACGGACAGAGGCACGTCATTCTTTCATTTTCTCCTTCTGAAACTTCCAATAATAAAACCGCTCGGCTTCCCGCTCTGTCACCTGCTGAAGGGAATGCAAATGAAGTAGGGTAATTTCTTTCTATCTTTCTTTTTTTATTTGGAGAACAATATATAGCCAGAGTCTTGCCATCCTAGTATAACATTTGTTCTGCGATCTACAGCTGTCAATACAAAACCACAATGAGAACTTTTTTGTATTTTCTGTGGATTATCATATCTTCGTCCATATTTGTAGAATCTTTTATTCGGGAAAAGGAGAGAAGAGACATTTATCAAACAATTAAATTTCTGCATGAACTGGTAAGTCTTACATTAATATATTAATACATATTTGCTAGACTTATTAGAGGAAAGTTGCGGGATTAACAATATAAAACAAGGTGGAAAACAATTTTACATAATCTAGGGTTTTATCTATATTTTAGAAATATAGCTTTGTTCATCGTTCATTCATTTTATTACCCGAATGTTAATTCATACAACTTGACCGTTAACATGTTAACAATGTTTTAGTAGCCTATAAATATTAAGATTAATATAGCTATATATTTATAATGAGTTAAGTGTTAGCTTTTGATCAAAATATTTTTCATTACCTACACTAATGGTTTAATGTTAACAAAAGCCTGGCAGCAGTATAATAAGCCTGAA
The DNA here is from genome assembly GCF_003368295.1 of Carassius auratus. Taxonomy (NCBI): domain Eukaryota; kingdom Metazoa; phylum Chordata; class Actinopteri; order Cypriniformes; family Cyprinidae; genus Carassius; species Carassius auratus. The sequence continues at coordinate 12,086,662 of NC_039245.1, read as the reverse complement.
TGTAGGATATTTAATGGCTGAAAATCGTAAACATCTTTTATTCTTCTTCCCAAAGGGTCATAAAGCATGTCCACGTGATGTTGAAAATGCGATGTCAGATCGGTTCACAAGTCTTCCCGATAAGGTAGGCAACAATATAAAAACACAAGACCGAAATGTTAGATCCAGATCGATCTAAAACTCCGCAGGGAACAGCATCAAGTGCAGCTGCCCGCTTTCAAGTGATTTAAAAGAACTTGATTTGCTGTTTCTGGTGTCGTTCAGCTGTCAGTTTTAGACATATTTAGGACTGTTGTTGTTATACATCCTGTAAGTTTGACAATGGATGTTTTCTCGTTTCCCGCGTGGACAGAGAGAAGAAATATCTCAGGCACTGAACATAGCATATAACTCTACCTTTGAGCTCTTCAAGAAGAACAGAAGCCACTGCCACTGGAATAACAATTCATTCCAAGAACTAATGGAACATCTCCACCGACAAGCTCAATTAAACTTCGTAAGTCAGAAGTTGGACTGAGTCAACATTTACTTTCATTATTTACAATGTTATAACGTTAACCGTTATTGTTAATATCTAGGTCCCGGTGGTGATGAGCTCTGAACTTGAGACGCTGGTCGAAAACTTCAAAAAGCTCGATCAGTTTCTTACACAGCAGGTGAGAAACTCAGCAAACGAGACCGAAAAAATAAAACAAATATAAAAATGTGTTTATACCTTCATAACTCCAGTCTGCATAATTTAACTGTGACTTTTCTTTCCGACAGAATTTCAGCTGCTGCGCGTGGGAAACTGTGCGCCAGGACATTCTGATCGTTATGGACCACTTCAGAAGAATGACTAGAAGAATGACTAGAAGAAAGACTGGATAAAAATGACGAGAAGAAGATCAACTTAATACACTGTGTCCCGTAATTTAAAAGTTGTCAATTTATTAATACGCTATTTTTTAATCTTTATTTATGTATTTATTTATTTATTTATTTATCTGCACTGTTCATTTTCCAATGAAGTCGATAGTAAAATGAATCAATGAATTTCCAGATTCATGAATGTTTAATAAGTTATAATCTAAACTGTCTTTGACGGCTCTTGAGTTGTTATTTATAGCCTAAACATATTTATTAAGCAGAACTATAGACTACACTAAAATATTTACAATAAGCGAACAAACTTTATTGTTCTGTAGGCTACATTTCACTGTTTATTCGGGAATGTGCTGTTATTATGAATGAATGTTTCGTTTACATGTTGTTTGTAACACAATGGAGGTCTAAATGTCTTTGTCACAAACGTGTGGAATTTTCACTTGACCAATGTTCACAAAAAATAAATTATACTTGTGTACACTATAAATCGGTCGTTATGTCGTATAATGTGTCTTTTCTGTCACAACTTTTTAAATATTTTTCAAGTTGAGTATATTTTGAAAGATTTCGGTATAGACATAATACTGGGGAAAGTAGCATGTACATTTTCAGTCATTGCGAGGAAAAAACTAAAAAAGTTAATTTAACACATATACACATAGCCCTATCTATATTAGAGAAAAATGGTTCCTAACAAAAATTTAAGCAGGACACAAAATAAAGTAATAAGAAGACTAAGAAAAATATAATTTATCATTTATTGTTGCTCCAGTATTGTTAACATTACTTTGGGCTCTGACCTCACACACAATTCAACAGAAAAGATCAAGGCGACAGCTGTGGTCGAAAGAAATCAAACACAGGTATCGATGAGTGAACAATGAAACCCGGGGCCCAAGGTTTTCTCCCGTAACTTTCTATTAGTCCTTCACTTTTAAAAGACCTAATATCGTGAACAAAACGTCTACTGTAAACACTTTCTGCGCTGTTAACTTTTTTTCTTTTTTTTACCATGTCTCAAACTGCGATCAAAACATCATTCATTAAACCTCCTGTAAAAAAGTCATCTTTACTAAACTTGCCACCTACAGGCAAAGAGGTGCAACATCTTAAAAGTGAATTCAAGTTCCCGTTGATTGAAATCACGCGTGAGGAGGATGTAGATTGGTTAAAGATGATTTTTCTATGCTGAAAAATTAAGGATTCAAACAAACAATTCTAACAATAAAACAATTCATCAACTTCGCAGCCAGTAATAAAGAACCAGAGAAAACCACAGAGGTGAGAATATGTATTTAAAACACCTACACTGCACTTGAAGAACCAAGTTAGATTTTATACAACCTATATGTAAGTGCAAGAAGTATTGTTGTAATGTACTTTATCTTTAATTTGTTTAAATTTGCACGCCTACTGACTGTTTTATTAATTATAATTTTTCTTGTCGTTACAAGTTCATCAGTGTCATTTAGATGCAAGCTGGTCATTCGCTGATTGACCAGCTATCATTTTTCAAAACACTGTTTTCGAAATTACTGTTGTCGGATATTAACGTTTGTTTTTTTTTCATTAGCTATTCCTGTTTCAAACACTGCTTTATAAATGGCTTAACGTGGGTTCATTAAAAAAAAAAAAATATATATATATATATATATATATATATATATATATATATATATATATATATATATATATATATATATTATGTTCTATAAGCAAATGCTATAAAATATGTTAACAACAACAATAGGCCTAATAATAATAATTAGGCTATAATAATAGGCTATAATAATAATAATAGGCTATAATAATAATAATAATTAGGCTATAATAATAATAAAAGTAGTTATTATTATAGCCTTATTATTACTATTAGGCGTATTGTTGTTGTTGTTTATTATTATTATTAATATCACTAATAGGCCTATTGTTTTACATTTAGCAGACCCTTTTATCCAAAGCCATAGTGCATTCAGGTTATAGGCTACTTTTATTCCCAGTAGCTATGTGTGTTATTATTTAAAAACAAATATGGAAAGATATGCTTGAAAGCAAAATATTTGTTTAAACTGACGGTTAATGCTAGCATATTTTCTCTTGAGTAGTGACAAAAGATGAGAAATTGCATTTCATTGCGCCATAGAGAAAGTGCGGTGAAGTCCAATGAGAGCGATTGTAGGAGGTTGCGTCATCACGTGGCGTTTACAAAGCGTAAGGCATTACGTCTCAAACAGAAAGTGTTCTTCTGCTTCTGAACACATCCCGCAGGCATAAACCCCTTCTCGTTTGGAAACGTCAGCGACCTTGAAATACTTTGGAATCAGGTAATTATTTTGAGAAATTGCTTTCTTTTGGGATTGCTGTAACTTATGCTGAAGATGTTAATAGCATTCATTCGTGTTTTAGTGTGTGCTGGTGTCAAGTGAGCTAAAGACGATTAAAGATTAAATATAAATATGTATGCTTTTCACTTCTTTTCTAAGTACAAAATCTATTGGTTTTAAAAGTGTTTTTATTATTCATATAATATGACCAGATGAGATATGTTGTATAGTAGTCTATGGACATTAACTACAGCTAAAAAGTGAAAGTAAGCCGCGTTTTCCCTTTCCATATACTCCCGAATAAAATCCAGCAAACTCCACCATGTCCCTGCATCATTCCCTCGAGCGACACAGTAGAAAGCTAGTGCACGTATACAAAGATGAAACAAACTCAAATGTGGACATATATTTGTGTGATATTTGTAACTCTGCTGAGTCAATGCTCCGCTTGCAGATGGCTCGGCAGATACAGGATGGTGAACGCCGATTCTCTGACACTGATTGAGAAAATGGTAAGTAGTCTACGCTTTAAAAGCTTCATGATTTATTTGTGAATGTTCATCAGAAGACATTAGATCTCTGCGCAATACAACCACAGCCCTTTTCTACAAGGTCCTTAAAGCTCTCGACTATGTCTTGTTTTTGTCTTAGTAATGTAGTTGTTAATTAAAACCTTACAGAATGATTCACGACTATCTGGAAAACTGCACTAAACGTGTTTTAACATATTGAGGAATGCTGTCAGTTTAATCTGATTCGTCCAGCATTTAAAAAAATACACAGTAAATGTGTTTCCTTCATTATGTTACAACATCTTTGCTTCTCTCCATTTATTTTTGTCACACTAACTTTCAGAGATTTATTCAATAGTAATTTATTCAGTATGGTTGACTGACAAAGATGAATCAATTTATGTTAGTAATTAATTTTATAAAATAAAAAAGTCAATTCAAGTTTTCTCCCTTATTTGTAGGTTTATGTAAAAAGTCTTAAGATAGTTTTATATGCATATGGATGAACAGCTATAAAACATATCAGAAATTACAAGTTGTACTCTGTCTTACAGGGTGGACATCCAGGGACTGTTAAGGTGCGATTTCCAGGACACCTGTACAACTTGATTGGAGATGCTAAGGTTTGTAAACTTTTCTCTGTGATTGAATACAGAGGTCAATACAGAAGTCATAAGTGGCCATGCATTATGATTTTTTTCATTCTTGTTTTTTCGTTATAATGACTAAATTTTCTCGTTATCTCAGCATAACGAAAGTTGTTTTCTTGTTATAAAAAACGTATACAAAACGTGCGTACATACAACGTGTTCATATGGGACCAGTTACCTACACAGCATTATATCTGTTACAGGTGGAGGACCAGGTGAGGTTTCTTGTCTTGACCTTAGATCAGATCATCAACCTCATGGATTCCAATGAACACATGAATCCAGAGCAATGGAAACTAGTGGAATATTTCCTAAAAGACCTGCACAGGCAGTCATCTGAGCTCAAAGAATGTGTAAGTCTTGTCTGAAAGTGTTTGTGCTTAGGAGAAAATAATATCAGAATTCCATATGAATTGCGTATAATCCTGTAATTTAAATAAAAGGATTGTCATAATAGTAAAAGAGCATGAATTTAGATTGAATGATTCCTCTCAATCTTTTAACCTCAAAACTGTTATATGACATTAATCATAAAAATATTGATGTTCAGATGAAAGGGCTAAATTTATGTTATGTTCCCGCATTGTTTATATTTTGTTTGCTTTTTATCAGGTGGCCCAATACCAAAAGCCGTCACATATGGAGTCATATGAGAAAAAGATAACAAGGCACTTCAGTACTTTAAAGAAGAGTTTAAAGAAAAAAGTAAGTTTGATTGTATAATTTGATATCACAGCTTATTCCATTGTTTTTATGTGATTTTATATTTTTCAATTAGTTGACTGATTTCTGTCATCAGCTTTATTGTTCTTAGTGCCTTTATGAAGCATATTGTAGTTGTGATTCTGCAATGTTAATGTTACTTAGTAATGAGTAAAGGAAATTATTTTCTTCCATATAAAATATAAAGTCAGTGATACACAGCTAAAGATGTTCCTCTTGTGTTTAAGAAATATAGTTCTCACGCATGGGAGCAGATCCGGAGAGCAGTGAAAACCCACCTTCAGAGGATGGAGATCATCGCAAACAACGCAAACAAGTCCCTGGCAAGAGTTTAACAGACAACCAATGACAGAAGAAGACCTGATGACAGAAAAAATGTATGACTTGTGACACATTCCATAGGATAAAAAAAAATGCTGCAAACAACGCCTTACAAACAAAAACTGAAGAAAAAGAAAATTTTTTTTACAAATGTATTTGTGTATTCAGTCTGTATGTAATTGAAATGAATGAAACCTAGAATTTAAATTAGATTTATTTTGACTAATGGCCAGTGCTTTTATAAAGTGTTTACCTTATGTGTTTCCTATGAAAACTTGAAGTTATCAGATCAAAAAAGCTAATTATGTTTCTTACAAATACATGTGAAAACTTTTCTGGTTTAGGTGAGAGTAAGCCTCTTTGCCTAAACTATACTTGCTAACTAAATGTAAAAATATGCTATGTATTTCAGATCAAATGTATTAACTGTCAGTCAGCCGGCATGTTGGCTATATTTCCTGATTGTTTTGACTATACTTAAATATATTTATATATCTTTGTGCACATTTTTTATATCCCAGAATATTTATTGTTTTCATATTTAATGTTATTTATAGTTATTTATTGGCTCTAATTGTCATGAAACATTTTGTACTTTCAAATAAAACAATTATTGAATCTGCTAAAGGTGTTAACATTGTTTTCTAAATGCATTGAACTTCCACACACCAGTACAGTTTACAGTTCCTTGTAATTGTCTTACTTTGCCTTACTTTATGGGTCTTCAGAGATTGTTATTTGTAAAAAAGTGTTGAAATATTTTTTATTTGTTTTTCTCCTGTAATGCAAATGCTTCACTATAATGGACATCAAAAAGAAGCTCTTTTCGAAGGGGCGCACCAAAGTCATAAAGCTTTCCTCTGTGAGACAAATTACAGGCGCTTCTCAATAAATTAGAATGTTTAGGAAAAGTTAATTTATTTCAGTAATTCAACTAAAATTTTTAAACTCATGTATTAAATAAATTCAATGCACACAGACTGAAGTAGTCTAAGTCTTTGGTTCTTTTAATTGTAATGATTTTGGCTCACATTTAACAAAGTCCACCAAATCACTATTTCAACAAATTAGAATATGATTTCATGCTAATCAGCTAATCAACTCAAAACAACTGCAAAGGTTTCCTGAGACTTCAGAATGGTCTCTGACAATCATTGAGACCCAACACAAGGAGTGTAAGTCACAAAAAAATCTGTTCACAGAGTGCTGTATCCAAGCATGTTAACAGAAAGTTGAGTGGAACGAAAAAGTGTGGAAGAAAAAGATGCACAACCAACTGAGAGAACTGCAGCCTTATGAGGATTGTCAAGCAAACTGGATTAAAGAACTTTAGAGAACTTCACAAGGAATGCACTGAGGCTGGGGTCAAGGCATCAAGAGCCACCATACACTAAGTGTCAAGGAATTTGCTGAACCACAGAAAATGTCAGAGTTGCCATTGTTCCAAAGTCCTCTTTTCAAATGAGAGCAAGTTTTGTATTTCATTTGGAAACAAAGGTCTGGAGGAAGAGTGCGAAGCTCATAGCCCAAGTTGCATGAAGTCCAGTGTTAAGTTTGCAATGTCATCTGCCAGTGTTGGTCCATTGTGTTTTTTGAAAACCAAAGTCGGTTCGGTCTGAGTGTCGTTTCCGGATAAAGGGGGTTTGAAACTCATGCCACCTTGTGGGTGTTGTCCGGAGGAGATGAATCAGTTGTAGTAGAGTCAGAGAGTCAGAGTTAGAGTTAGATAGTTGTGTCGTCGTAGTTATTGTGTCATATATGTGTTAGGGCTGTATATTATTAAATTATGTCAGCACTGTAAAAAAAAAAAAAATGTTCCGTCAACTTAAAAAAAAATAAGGCAACTTATTGCAAGCGCTTTTTTGAGTAAACTAAACAAAAACTAAAGTCCACCCAACTTAAAATAACTTAATATCACAAGTTGTCACAACATAAATTGTCATGTTACTGGCGGGGGGGGGGGGGGGGTGAAATGCTATTTCATGAATTCTGAGTTTTTTACACTGTTAAAGAGTTGGATTCCCATGCTAAACATGGACAAAGTTTCAAAAATTAAGTTGTACGTTTGAAGGAGTATTTTTGTTCCAAGTTTCGGAAAGTTTTTTTCGAGTATGGCTCTGTGTGACGTTAGATGGAGCGGAATTTCCTTATATGGGTCCTAGGGGCACTTCTGCCGGAAGAGAGCTCGCTCCCGTATAGCAGAGCACAGACATTCCCTTATCAGAGTGAGGGACCGAATTGTCACAAAATAAGTGTGTTTTTGGTTGCCAGGGCAAGACAACCCTGCACAGATTACCAAAAAAAAAAAAACAGCATTAAGGGACCAGTGGATGGAGTTTATTTTTACAGAGCATCAACGGAGTTGTGCAAGTGTTTGTGTTTGTTACCTGCATTTCGAAGATGCTTGTTTTACAAACAAGGCCCAGTTTGACGACGGATTTGCATATCGTTTATTTCTTAAGGATAATGCAGTCCCAACGAAAAAGGTTCACGATCGTGTGTTGGAATCGCATGCTGTGAGTAAAACTGCTTCAAATATCTCTGTGTTGTAAACTTCTATCGGCGCGTAAGCACATCAAGTAAACAACATGCGATGTTGTCATCAAACTGCACTTTCCACATGTAGGGGAGAACCGGGGCGAAAGTAACACTGGACAAAGGTAACAAATCGATTTTCTCCGAGCCTCTTTCTGCATTTGCATTCCCAGCTATGACAGCATGTTCAGCATGCAATCCTTGACGGAGCTGAGAAATAACATGTGATTTCCTCATCGTTTCCCGAAGTTAGGTCCGTAAAACTGTTTTCGAGTACAAAAAGTAAATTATTGAAGCGGTAATTTTTTTTTTATTAGTCGTGTTGTTTTTCTTGTTTCATGTGTCAAAGTAATGATCAATCTACAGGTTATTTAGTGCTTTAACACATCCTAAAGTTTGCATTTTCATTTTTTTAATATATAAAATTAAATCGAGTTGAAATGTCAGGAGTTCCTGTCGGGACGAAAGTAACTGTTGTTACTTTTGTCCCGCTACAGTCACAAAAAGTATTTATTTTGTTCCAGTGCAAGCTATATTGTGAATTTCTGTGTCTTGCATCATTTCTTACAAATGTTTATGTCATATTATACCAAAAGAATATGTCTGAGTGAGGTTCAGAAAGACAGACAGAGGTCTGGTTTTATCCAGATGTTTTTGAGAGGGCGTTTCTGGACATAGAGGAACATCTCTCTCTGGGCAGCTGCTACGTCACATTTATATTTAGGTTTTAGCCATATCTTAGCCTTTACACCTCCACCTGTGAATTTGCAGTGTTTCCAGATGTTTTAATGCACATTTTTAATTCATGCATAAAAACAACTGGATGGACACATAAATAGGCCTACTGTTACATTATGTTTAGAGGTTTTTTTATTATGCTAATGTAATAAAAATTTTATATTGTGCATTCTGTAGAATTATTTTATTATAATATAAAAATACATTGAAATTTACAATAAAAAAAATACAGTCAGGTTTTAAGACATCTGATGAAACAAACTTAAATTTAAAATGAAAATATGAAAATGTAATTTAATAATTTTTTTGCAAAGATAAAGGACAAAATATGTTTGCAGTTATTTATTAACAAGGTCACAATCAGGTATACTTAAGAAAAATAAGACTAACAGAAAAAAATCTAGCATATATTTGTTGTGTTATTTTTGACCCACCTGTGTGTTTCTTTCGTCCCAACCGATGGGGTCGAAAGTAACAATGTGCAACTTATGTTCTAAGTGAAATTATACTGAAGTCTTTCTACATTTCTACAAAATACCACCTGGTATTGTTAGACCACACTTCTGAGTTACTGGCCACAGCAGAAATATATCTCTGTATATAACATTATCTTTTAAAATGAAGTTTTTCTGAAAAATGGTACTTTCGCCCCTGCTCTCCCCTACACCTTAAAAAAAAAAAAGACGACATAAAGTGGAACTTAGTAATTTTCCAAAACCGCTAAGCAAATATATACAGTTTCAATACATACTACTTAGAGATGTCCTGCTGTAGTCGTTGATGCTGCTGCTCTTGTTAAATTTCAGCCTCTGGATCTGATTCTGGATCATAAATATACGGCTGAATCTGACTGTTAGCCATGGTTTGTTTTGGATGATTGTTTTTTTTTTTCTCAAGGTAATGTCACAACTTCCAAACGCTCTCAACGCAAAAGCCTACTCACGCTCGTGATTCTTTAGCCCGACTTTTTTGGAGTTATGAAGGATGCAGTACTACTCTATAGGTACTCAAGATTAACAGGATATTGAGTGAAAACAAGCATTTCACCCCCCCCCCCCTTAATCTAAAAAAATATCAGAACAAAATATTTTTTGTTTACTGAACACAAGGCCTATTGACTATAAGCATACACAATTTTAAAGTGAAATTCAGCCAAGTATTGTGACTTATACTCAGAATTCATGCTCTACATTTAACCCATCCAAAGTGCGCACGCACACACGCGCACACACACACACACAGAGCAGTGTTCATCATTTATGCGGCAGCTCCCAGGGAGCAGTTGGGGGTTTGGTGCCTTGCTCAAGGGCACCTCAGTTGTGGTATTGCCAGCCTGAGTTTCGAACCCACAACCCTAGGGTTAGGAGTCAAACTAGGCCACGAATTTATATCATTCAAATAGTCTAAATAAATAAAAGACCATGCGGTCAAATAACTTTTTTATTATTGAAAGTTTGTGTCCAAAGCACAAGGACATACCAAGTCTTGTATATTAAATTCTTTATTCCAATGCATTTTAGACTGAACTCAACACATGGTACATAAGGCTTGTTAAATAAATCCAGTGTTAATTATACCTTAATACGTTAGCAGTCTACATCGGACGTCTATATCGGACGTACAGAAGAAATAAAAAACTTTTTTTAAAAAGACGTCATAAAAACATTTTGTCTTCTCAGTGCATGTCTTTTCAACGTCTGCAAAGACATAAAAAGATGTCCACTGGACGTAACTTTGCCCAGTGGATTAGGTTGGTGTTAAAATACGCAATAAAGTAATTTTTAATTATTTAGTAATTATTCCTTTAAAAACAAACAAAAATGTTAAATACATGTGACTTCATGCCACAAGACTGCTAACGTATTAAGGTATAATAAACACTGGATTTATTTAACATGCATTATGTACCATGTGTTGAGTTCAGTGTAAAATGCATTGAGTAAAGAAGTTAATATACAAGACTTGGTATGTCCTTGTGCTTTGGACAAAAACTTTCAATAATAAAAAAAGTTATTTGACCCGTGTTATGGTCTTTTATTTATTTAGACTATTTGAATAATATACATTTGTGCGTAGCGGTTAGAGAGTTTGACTCCTAACCCTAGGGTTGTGGGCCCGAAACTCAGGCCGGCAATACCATGACTTAGGTGACCTTGAGCAAGGCACTGAACCCCTAACTGTTTCCCAGGCACCGCTGCATGAATGATGAAGACTGCTCCGGGTGTGCGTTCACGGTGTGTGTGTGCATTTTGGATGGGTTTAATGTAGAGCATGAATTCTGAGTATGGGTACATACTGTACTTGGCTGAATGTCACGTCACTTTTCACTTTAAAATTGTGCATGCTTATAGATAATAGGCTCTGTGTTCAGTAAACAAAAATATTTTGTTCTGATATTTTTTAGGTTAACATGACATGACATTTATGTTGTGACAACTTGTGATATTAAGTTATTATTTTAAGTTGGGTTGACTTTAGTCCCCGTTTGTTAAGTTTACTCAAAAGAAGCGCTTGCAAATAAGTTGCCTTATTTTTTTAAGTTGTTGCAACATTTTTTTTTTTTTACAGTGAGGTTATATTAGTTATAGTATATTGTTATTATTAATTAAAGTAGTTATATTATAGTATTGTTATATTAATTAGATACGATTTTTGCTTTTTGTGACCTCTTCCTTTTTCCTTGTAATGGAGCCAGCAAGAAAGAGGAAATCCTCCCATCTGGGAGTTTTTTTAAATGGTGGGTCACAATAAGGTATGTATATTATTATTGTTTTACTGTCTTAATCTAATAATAATACTCACTATAAGTGTTTCTAGGTGAAATGCTTGCTGTGCCTAAAGGAGCTAACATACAACAATAACACCTCCTCCATGCTCAGGCATTATCGAGCACTGCACAAGTATGAAAAGACTACTAACAATCTTTATAAATCAAATCAAATCAATATTTATCCAAAGTGAATCTCACAAGATCTGAGGATCCACTAGTATATTGGGCTCAACATAAACATCTGTATCCTCATTTATACCAGCTGCCACTGACATTTGTATGTTCCCCGCATCCTCTGTTCCATGCGAAAGGATCTTTTCCAAGGCTGGAGAGGTTCTGTCCAAAAGGAGGAATCGTCTAAGCCCAACACACTTGAAGAAATTCTGTTCCTCAATAAAAATAATGTGTGATCCTTCCTTCACCCACCCCAAACTACAGTGTTGCAGTTTGTTCCTCTAAATCCATAGTCCAAAAAGCACAACACTGCACTAAAATTAGTAACAGTTCAATGCATAAAGCACACCAGATACAATTCTTAACCTTTCCCACCCCACACTTTTCTGCTGCAATTTGCGTTATTACACTCCCTCCTCCATAAGAACTACACTCAACACAGTCTCACTTTTGTTGTTCCTACTGTCACTATCCAAACAATTTATGAATAATGAATGAACTGTGTGTGACAGTGTCTCTGCACAAGTAAATTCAGACAGAGAGAGAAAAATATTTTATTTGATACCCAGGCAATGGACAAATGTCTGCTCAGGTCATTGATTCAGTATTAATTTATTGGTCTGCTAATTCTTTGCACAGTAGCTAGGTGTCACTAGTGAGCAATAATGAATGAAGCTTCGAGTAATGAACCTTTTGGCAATGCAAGTATAAGTCTCTGCAGGTAGCGGGAGTTACCAGATCAGGGTGTTTTTACACCATGATACCTGATTGGTTGATGTAATAGTGACGTTAGGTTTAGGGGTGGGGTTGGGTAAGGGGGATCATTCAGATTGCACTATTTAGAAAAACCCATTAGTTTGAAAACACCCACATAAACGCCCACTTTTGCTCTGCAGAGACCTAAGTCTCAAGCAATGGGCTGCGAGGTCTCAGTGGTTCATGAAGCCTCATTTTGCCATCACTACCAAGATATCTTGGAGTACTTCATGCAGAAGTTGATTTCATATTATGTAGTTCGGTAGGAGCACGTCAGATACTTAGCCTTTTTGCACAGGTGAAGCCACTTAAGATAATCAACCTTAGGTATAAATACAGCTGAATTAACCTACCTGTCTCCATTGAAGGTTTATCAGCATCCCCCCTCCACCCCATCTCCTCCACTAGAGTTCATTTGACACTTTTATATATGGGGGGGGGGGGTACTCTAGGTTCGGGCCATTCCCAAGCTCAGAGCCCCTTCCCCTGACAGCATGCCAAATATGCATTATAATACTTCAGCTAATCATATGTAAGTGTGAACTAGCAGGATTTGTCACCTGCCCACACTCCCAAAAGCTCCAAAAGTTGTTTAAATGGTCATGGTGTTGGTGTGCTTGACTGGCCAGCAAGTTCACCAGAACTGGACCTCATAGAGAATCTTTGGCTCTTGTCAAGAGGAACATGAGAAACTAGAGACAAAAAACTGCAGATTAGCTGAAGGCCACTGTCAAAAAAACCTGGGCTTCCATACCACCTCAGCAGTGCCACAACGGATCACCTCCATGCCATCCCCAAATTCAGGCAGTAAATAAAGCAAAAGGAGCCCCTACCAAGTACTGAGTACATATACAGTAAATGAACATAATTTCCAGGAGGCCAACAATTCACTAAAGGTTTTTTATTTTTTTATTGGTTTTTATGAAGTATTCCAATTTGTTGAGATCGTGAATTGGTGGGTTTTTGTTAAATGTGAGCGAAAATCAACACAATTAGACTTAAAACAAATACTGTGTGCATTGAATTTATTTGATAGACGAGTTTCACAATTTGAGTTTAATTACTGAAATAAATGAACTTTTCCACGACATTCTAATTTATTGAGAATTACCTGTATATTTGTGTATATCTGTTGTTGCCAATGTAAATCAAAAACGTGAAACATTTTTTGTGTTCTACAAAAGAAATAAAGTTATACATGGGAACGAATTAAGCAATTTAGTTAAACGATGACTGAATTTTCATTTTTTAACTAACTTTCAATTCAAGCTTTCAATTCTATCTTTATTAACAAACCACATATTTGAAGTTTAATCAGCTATCCCCCCACCATACAACCCCCCAAAAAACAATTCTAATAGTGGATTTGAACGTTTGCCATAGTGTAGTGTAACGAAAGGTGACATTGGCATGAAAGGGATGAAGATCCTCCTAAGTCTCTCAGTTTTTGCCATCAGACTACAGAAGCGTTTACCAGATGGCAGCAAAATGAAAAGACAGTTACCAGGGTAGTTTGAGTCCTTAATGATTTTAACAGCTCTTTCTTTACAGCTTTTGAGTTAGATGTCCTACAGCGAGGGAATGGGCTAGGTGCACAAGATGGCGGAGGTGAGCTTCAGCAACGCGAGTGTGTGCGTACTTATTTCCGGTCTTGCGACGCTCGCATTGACTGTAAGGGAAACTTACATACGAAACTTGGCTAGATGTATATAATTAAAGATTTTCAAATTTAACAGCCGATAGTGGTATATCAAAAACATGGGGAAACATCCTCCCTATATTTTGCGTACCTCTGTGTGGAAATTCATCAAGATACAACGCGGAGATTGCTTTATTCTTCTGTTGATTATGCGGATCAGCGTCAGTTCAGGTCCACAGGGATTTCTTTTTTCAAACACAAACCTCTCAAATATGCAATACTTTTCATTTTCGAAGATCTGGTTTTGTTCTGTTATGTAAGATAAATGTTTCTGACTGTCAAACAAGACGCACAGAGATTTCTGATAAAGCGTTTTATTAACTTTATTTGATATAATTTATAACTAACTGTACAATTAAACGTAATATAATTATGGTAGGTTTGCCTTAAATAAAAGATCGCTGTTTGCATTCATGTGTGTTTTTATCTGTTTATTGTGAAAGATCTGCAGCATCATTATCTGTCTAGCCATTGTTATTGTTTTGCATTAATTATCAGATTAAACAGATATTAAAATTAGTCACGTATTATTTACTGTGTCAAATAATCTTGTGAAAATAACGATGAAACAGACTGATGTATGTGTACAATTGAGAAATGGATACTTCTGAAGATAAATCGCAGCCCACGTCTCATGAGGTAAATATTTAATATAAAAAATAATAATAACAATGCAAACATCTTCGAGAAATAAGTAATTTGTACATTTACATATTTGGTAAGATAAAATACATTATATAGCTGTGTATACACACCATGAGTTCAACTTTCATTTCGTGAACAGTAGTGAACATTAGTGTATTTAATTCATTCACCGGACTGAAACATACAGGTTTCAAATCCACTGGCTCAGTTAACATTTGTAGTATAGTGATAATAGCAGTGTTTATCTTATTTGCATATGAAGTGATATTATAAATCCTGTAAACATATAGAAGGTAATATTTGGACTTCTCTGGTTCTCTGCACTGACTTTAAGCACAACCGGAAATACCTACGCACACACTCGCAAGACCGGAAATCCAAGATGGCGGAGATATGCAACTAGCCCATAGTAGGCGTATACACTGAGATGCGCTCAGCTAAGCTCACAACTCTCTGCAGGGCTTTGCAGTCGTGACTGGAACTGTTCCCATACCACACTGAGATACACTGAGTCAATACACTTTCTATGGCCCCTGAATATCAGGACTGCTGCCGAAACCCTGAATTTTTTCAGATGTCGCAGATGGTACAGTCTTTGCCTGGCTTTATTAACCCGAGTTTGGATGTGAGAAGTCCAAGTCAGGTCCTCTGAGATGCTTCCACAAAAGGTATTTGAAGCTGCTCACCCTCTCAGATGTCCAATTGATCATAAAAGGATCTTTCTATCTTTCTTTTTTTTTAATTTGGAGAACAATATATAGCAAGAGTCTTGCCATAAAATAGTATCCCTATCCTAGAAAGAAGATAAATTTATCAAACAATTACATTTCGGCATGAACTGGAAAGTCTTACATCAATCTATTAATAAATATTTACTAGATTTATTATAGGAAAGTTACTGGATTAACAATATAAAAAATGGTATCACGAACTGGAAAACAATTTTACATAATCTAGGTTTTAATCTATATTTTAGAAATATAGCGTTGTTCATCGTTCTTTTATTTTACTAGCCTAATGTTAATTCACCCAACTTGAATGTTATAGTAGTGTAACCTTATGTTTATTTCATTATTTTATTTTTCATTTTGTCAATTCATAGGTTATATATATATAAAAAAGAAAAAGGAAGAATAAGACATTTTGGTAAATTTGTTTAGTAAGATTTTGGTGTATTTTCAAATGTCTTATGCAAAGTTTTATACATGTTTTGTTAGAAAGATATTTGGTGCGCCGGCTCCTTTAAGGCAGGAGCGCTTGGGAAAAAAAACCCCAAGCGAGTGTAGCGAGAGTGTTGTGTGTTCGGCTGTTCATGCTGTTATGCCGATGCTTCTGATTAAAAGAAGAAACGTGAAAATTATCACCGTTGTAACCCGTGTTTTATTTATGGATCTACGTTGAAGAGACTGGAGTAGGTGCAGACAAAAATAAAGGGTTACAGTAGCATATGAATATTAGGATTAATATACATTTATAATGAGTTTACCTTAATAACCAAAATATTGCGCATTACACTTATGGTTTAATGTTAACAAAAGCCTGGCAGCAGTATAATAAGCCTAAATGTAGGATATATAATGGATGAAAATCATAAACATCTTTTCTTCTTCTGCCAAAGGGTCATAAAGCATGTCCACGTGATGTGGAAAATGCGATGTCCGATCGGTTCACAAGTCTTCCCGATAAGGTAGGCAACAATATAAAAACACAAGACAGAAATGTTAGATCCAGATCGATCTAAAACTCCGCAGGGAGCAGCATCAAGTGCAGCTGCCCGCTTTCAAGTGATTTAAAAGAACTTTATTTGCTGTTTCTGGTGTCGTTCAGCTGTCAGTTTTAGACATATTTAGGACTGTTGTTGTTATACATTCTGTAAGTTTGACAATGGATGTTTTCTCTCTTCTCACGTGGACAGAGAGAAGAAATATCTCAGGCACTGAACATAGCATATAACTCTACATTTGAGCTCTTCAAGAAGAACAGAAGCCACTGCCACTGGAATAACAATTCATTCCAAGAACTAATGGAACATCTCCACCGACAAGCTCAATTAAACTTCGTAAGTCAGTAGTTGGACTGAGTCAACATTTACTTTCATTATTTACAATGTTATAACGTTAACCGTTATTGTTAATATCTAGGTCCCGGTGGTGATGAGCTCTGAACTTGAGAAGCTGGTCGAAAACTTCAAAAAGCTCGAAACTTCAGAAACTCAGCAAACGAGACCGAAAAAATAACGAAACGTTTAGGATGTGTTTATACCAGGCACGTGCACAGGTAGGGCTCAACCTGTGCAGAGCACATGCCCTTTTTGCCTTACACTCCGAAGTGCCCTTTTTTGGTGGTGTTTTTTTTTTTTCAATGCTATTGGTCACCCTTTACATCTGTATGTCTGTTTTACAAATATTTAGCAAATGAAAGTTCTTAAAACGAGCTTGTGTAAATCTAATTTGATCCTCAAGCTGTCAGTAAGCTGATAACTCCGCCCCCCTCTATATTCATTGAATCAACTGAAGTTCCACAGCAGCCGCACAGTAGAGAACAGCTGAGCTGAATGGTTTTGCGAAGGGTAAATATATATCTTGTTGTTTGAATAAGTACTACTAAACACTATGTCTATAAAGGCTCATATTTTATTTATTGGATGTCTGTCTGACTGACTGAGACATGTGGGACGTCGCCTGAGAGAGAGAGAGGGCTAGCATTTGCCATCTAGTCATAGACAATACATAACCAACACTTAAATAGCCTGTGCATACAGTAGCATTTCATCTTTTATAAAATGCGATTTTGGCCAAATGCATTTTACCACAGGAAAAACTGAGCGCTCCGTCTATATAGCTACAAAAACTATTTTGTAACCTGTAGTTAGATGAAAATGTAATGTGATGCCGGCAGCGGCAGACCGTCGCCGTTTTAATGACAAAAAATAAATAAATAACATTTGCACGCATTCGCTGGTCAAAAACTATATATTGATAAGTAATACAACAACATATAATTAGTTTTTAACCATCGGAAAATCATAACAGGTGCGCACCCGCGCTGTTTCGTACTGGAACTTACACAAAGCGACGAGTGATCCTCGTCAGCTAGATAAATATATTTCTAAGAAATTTCTTCTTTGATTTATGATTGCTGATACACTTAATTTATTAACATTTAGGCTAATCATCTTATGGTATACTATCCATATACTCTCTGTATAAAATGTAGTAAAACATGGTTTTACTACAGTAATGTAGTAGTAACTAAAAAAAATTACAGAAGATCACTGTGAAATCTTTATCTTATAAAATCTATTTTTATTTATTTTTTCATTGCTGGCTTATTTTAGGGAAAGTGTAGTGAATAAGAGACCTTCAAGAGACCAACATCCCTGGTCCACCACAGTATCAAATTTTTGCCAGGAAGGCGGATACATGTTGGATATGTTATAGTAACGGTATGGCTATAGTTTTTATAATCTGGAATTGAGTTGGACATAATTACTTAAATTATATTTCAAAAAAGTTTGTCAAAAATACTTGACTCATTGCTCACCTTCCCCTGTTCTCAATGTCATTCATAATAATGTTAACCAAATAATACAAATTAGCCTATGAAACCAAACAGAATAGCTAAAAAAGAGAATATATATAATTGATATAAAAAAAAAGGGAGGGGGTGCCCTTTTTCAGTTTCAGCACATGCCCCTCAAAAGGTCTGTGCACGGCCCTGGTCTTGAAAGACAGATTCAGATGATCTGCATGCATCTCGGCTTTGCTCTCTTCTTGCAATAAATTCTTAATTTGACTTCTGGAGCTCTGCCTCCTAAGCATAATTTTGCAAGACATCGAAGACTATTCTCCACAACATGTGCAGCAAGAGACACGAAAGAAGCTCCGGCCTCAAATGCCATGACCTGGGTTTATTCTGAATCGCTAATGACAACTGCTGTTTTCAGGGAATATACAACAGTTCATTCTGGACCTCGATTCTGATTGGCTTTTTGAGCACAGAGAACTATATTTTGCAAGCACATTACATTATATTTTGAACAGAAATTAACAATCGCGAAAAAATAATTCGTTTGAGGCACAAAAATAACGCTATACCCACTTGCAGCATCTCTCACGGTATTATGGCGGACATCCAAACCCACTATAATATTAGAATAAAGTTTTTTTTTTTTTTTTTTTTTTTTTTTTTTGCGAAAATGTAAGTGATTAAACCTCAAATATATGGATTGTTAAGAAAGATAGAATTGAAAGCTTGAATTGAAAGTTCATTAAAACATCTATGACTTTATTTATTTTGTGGAACACAAAAAAAAAGTTTAAGATATTTTTGACTGACAACAACAAAGACTTTTCCCCCAGCAAATATAATTTGTCTCACAGAAGAAAGCTTTATGACTTTGGCGCCCCCCTTCGAAAAGAGCTAATTTGTGATGATCATTATAGTGAAGCATTTACATTACATGAGAAAAAAATTAATGAATAATAAAACACTTTTTACTCTTCACAAAGAACAATCTCTGAAGACCCATAAAATGAATTGTAAACTGTACAGGTGTGTGGAAGTTCACTCACTCACTTAGTAAACAATGTTAACACCTTAGATCCAAATATAGTTTTTTTATTTTTTTTATTTTGAAAGTACAAAATGTTAATGACAATTAGAGCAAATAAATAACATTAAATATGAAAACAATAAATATACTGGAATATAAAAATGTGAACAAAGATATATAAATATATTTAAGTATACTTAAAACAATTCTGAAATATAGCCAACATGCCTGTGCAACACAACATGCCGGCTGACTGACAGTTAATACATATGATCTGAAATACATAGCATATTTTTACATTTAGCTAGCAAAATATCTGAGTATAGTTTAGGCAAAGAGGCTTATTCTCACGTAAACCAGATAGAAAAGTTTTCACATGTATTTGTAAGAAACATAATTAGCTTGTTTGATCTGATAACTTCAAGTTTTCATAGGAAACACATAAGGTAAACACTGTATAAAAGCACTGCCTATTAGTCAAAATAAGCTACTCTAATTTACATTCTAGATTTCATTCTTTGCAAATAAATACAGACATCTGAATACACAAATACATTTGTAACATTTTTTTTCTTTTTCTTCAGTTTTTTTTTTTATGTAAGGCATTGTTTGCAGGATTTTTTATCCTATGGAATGTGCCACTAGTCATACATTTTTTCTGTCATTGGTTGTCTGTTAAACTCTTGCCAGGGACTTGTTTGCGTTGTTTGCGATGATCTCCATCCTCTGAAGGTGGGTTTTCACTGCTCTCCGGATCTGCTCCCATGCGTGAGAACTATATTTCTTAAACACAAGAGAAACATCTTTAGCTGTATATCACTGACTTTTCATTTTATATGGAAGAAAATAATTTCCTTTACTCTTTACTAAGTAACATTAACATTGCAGAATCACAACTACAATATGCTTCATAAAGACACTAAGAACAATATAGCTGATGACAGAAATCAGTCAACTAATTGAAAAATATAAAATCACATACAAACAATGGAATAAGCTGTGATATCAAATTATACAATCAAACTTACTTTTTTCTTTAAACTCTTCTTTAAAGTCCTGAAGTGCCTTGTTATCTTTTTCTCATATGACTCCATATGTGACGGCTTTTGGTATTGGGCCACCTGATAAAAAGCAAACAAAATATAAACAATGCGGGAAAATAACATAAATTTAGCCCTTTCATCTGAACATCAATATTTTTATGATTAATGTCATATAACAGTTTTGAGGTTAAAAGAGGAATCATTCAATCTAAATTCATGGTCTTTTACTATTATGACAATGCTTTTAATAAATGTAGGAAGTCGTGGCCTAGTGGTTAGAGAGTTTAACCATAGACAGTAAAAGAAATGGACACAGCGACCCCATTGGAACTCAATTGAGACAAGTGAAGCCCATTTTTAGCGTTTTTTAACTCTTCCATTTCTGACGCGCAGACTCAAACGAAGCTTGAAGACGTCAGCAACCTGTCTGACAGATGTAAATCTTCTAGTAGCTGTTCGTGCAAACTGCCATCGTTAATCTTGCAGAGACGGCGAGCTTGAGCGGGGAGTTTTTTGTCGTGAGTGAGCAGGAGTAAGTATTCGGATTAATTATTTTGTATAGTATTTTAAAATGTAACCCCAGTACGCCATATTAAGTTAATTGCCTGCGAGCTTCTCCTCCTGTCTGTACGGTAATGCGACAGAGAGTCGAGTGGTTATGACGCAATCGTTAGCCTATTTTTACATAAACTGTTTCTACGTGGCCATAATGTAACATAGAAGGTAATGGAGCCCTTTATACTTTGTCGTGTATCTTTAGAAATAAATAATGGACAAACGGAGTCTTTAAACGCCTCAGATGTAAAGTTATTCGCTGTCGAAGTGACGCCAAAATGAATGGGAGTCAATGGGATGCTAACACAAGTGAAGTTCTGCTACAAGATGGCGGCACCCGGCCAACTTCAACTTCCGGTCGACTTCCTTGCCGCCTGAGTTTAACTCCTAACCGAGTGCCAACCTACCGCTCTCTCTCATAAGGCCAATAAGGAAGTGACTAAAACTGCAATTCATCGACTGGCCGCTTGAGGCTGGCTGCAAAAGAGAGTCAGTCCCATAGACTCCCCATGTTAAAATGCCAAAATTTACAGCAGATAAAAACGTTTACAAGCTGGTGCAAACAAATTTTTTGGTCTAAATAGTTTTTGTCCTTCATGACAACTGTGAGGGGATGAATTTTGTTTTATAACTCATCCGTTTAAATTATATTAAGACTTAAAAAGTTCTGCATAATTAAGGGACTGGTCGCTTGAGTGACAGGTGGTTTGCCGCTGCTGACACTGTCCTCGAGCTAGGTGGTCGTGGCTTCAGCAACTAGCTCCCGCCTTTGATCCCATTTTTGATTGTAAGGGAGAGTCGCACGATGAAGTGCTGCCAAGATGGCGACTGCACGCTCTGCCCCCTTTAGGCTTCAAAAACACACTTCAGGAGTCTAGGGGTGACGGAGACTACGTCCATGTTTTTATACAGTCTATGCTCCTAACCGTAGGGTTTTGGGTTGGAGTCTCGGGCCGGTAATACCATGATTTAGGTGCCCTTGAGCAAGGCACCGAACTCCAAAATTGCTCCACAGAGCCGCAAAATAAATGGCTGCCCACTGCTCTTGGTGTGTGTTCAATGCTGTGTGTGTGCACTTTGGATGGGTTAAGAGAAAAATATTGAGTATGGGTCACCATACTTGGCTGAATGTCATGTCACTTTCATAAAATTATAGGATTATACGCAATTCATATGGAATTCTGATATTATTTTCTCCTAAGCACAAACACTTTCAGACAAGACTTACACATTCTTTGAGCTCAGATGACTGCCTGTGCAGGTCTTTTAGGAAATATTCCACTAGTTTCCATTGCTCTGGATTCATGTGTTCTTTGGCATCCATGAGGTTGATGATCTGATCTAAGTTCAAGACAAGAAACCTCACCTGGTCCTCCACCTGTAACAGATATAATGCTGTGTAGGTAACTGGTCCCATATGAACACTGTTGTCATGTATTCACGTTTTGTAAGATTTTCACTTCATGAAAACCATATTTAACTTTCCCCATTTATTTTGATAGCATATGTTTTATTTATGGAATTAAATGTTTGCCCTCTGTATTCAATCACAGAGAAAAGTTTACAAACCTTAGCATCTCCAATCAAGTTGTACAGGTGTCCTGGAAATCGCACCTTAACAGTCCCTGGATGTCCACCCTGTAAGACAGAGTACAACTTGTAATTTCTGATATGTTTCATAGCTGTTCATCCATATGCATATAATAATAATAATAATAATAATAATAATAATAATAATAATAATTACTGTATAAATGCTAAACTAATCAGATTAAACTGACGGCATTCCTCAATATGTTAAAACACGTTTAGTGCAGTTTTCCAGATAGTCGTGAATCATTCTGTAAGGTTTTAATTAACAACTACATTACTAAGACAAAAACAAGACATAGTCGAGAGCTTTAAGGACCTTGTAGAAAAGGGCTGTGGTTGTATTGCGCAGAGATCTAATGTCTTCTGATGAACATTCACAAATAAATCATGAAGCTTTTAAAGCGTAGACTACTTACCATTTTCTCAATCAGTGTCAGAGAATCGGCGTTCACCATCCTGTATCTGCCGAGCCATCTGCAAGCGGAGCATTGACTCAGCAGAGTTACAAATATCACACAAATATATGTCCACATTTGAGTTTGTTTCATCTTTGTATACGTGCACTAGCTTTCTACTGTGTCGCTCGAGGGAATGATGCAGGGACATGGTGGAGTTTGCTGGACTTTATTCGGGAGTATATGGAAAGGGAAAACGCGGCTTACTTTCACTTTTTAGCTGTAGTTAATGTCCATAGACTACTATACAACATATCTCATCTGGTCTGCTATATGAATAATAAAAACACTTTTAAAACCAATAGATTTTGTACTTAGAAAAGAAGTGAAAAGCATACATATTTATATTTAATCTTTAATCGTCTTTAGCTCACTTGACACTAGCACACAAACTTTCGTCTAAAACACGAATGAATGCTATTAACATCTTCAACATAAGTTACAGCAATCCCAAAAGAAAGCAATTTCTCAAAATAATTACCTGATTCCAAAGTATTTCAAGGTCGCTGACGTTTCCAAACGAGAAGGGGTTTATACCTGCGGGATGTGTTCAGAAAAACACTTTCTGTTTGAGACGTAATGCCTTACGCTTTGTTAACGCCACGTGATGACGCAACCTCCTACAATCGCTCTCATGGGATTTCACCGCACTTTCTCTTGGCGCAATGAAATGCAATTTCTCATCTTTTGTCTATAATAATAACTATTATTATTATTATTATTATTATTAGGCCTATTGTTGTTGTTAAAATATTTTATAGCTAGTATTTGCTTAGAACAGAATATATTATTTAAAAAAAAATAACCCAGGTTAAGCCATTTATAAAGCAGTGTTTGGAACAGGAATAGCTAAAAAAAAACACTTATTAACAGAAAACAGTAATTTCGAAAACAGTGTTCAATCAGCGAATGACCAGCTTGCATCTAAATGACACTGATGAACTTGTAGTACAACGACAAGAAAAATCTATAAAAATATAAATAATTGATAAAACAATCAGTAGGCGTGCAAATTTGGATAAAAGGGTATTCTAAATGTAAAATAATATTAGTAATAATAATAATAATAATAATAATAACTATTATTAAAATATTTTAACAACAACAATACGCATAATAGAAATAATACAGCTACAATAATAACTATTATTATTATTATTATTATTATTAGGCCTATTGTTGTTGTTAAAATATTTTATAGCATTTGCTTAGAACAGAATATATTATTTAAAAAAAAAAAAAAAAAACAGGTTAAGCCATTTATAAAGCAGTGTTTGGAACAGGAGTAGCTAAAAAAACACTTATTAACAGAAAACAGTAATTTCGAAAACAGTGTTCAATCAGCGAATGACCAGCTTGCATCTAAATGACACTGATGAACTTGTAGTACAACGACAAGAAAAATCTATAAAAATATAAATAATTGATAAAACAATCAGTAGGCGTGCAAATTTGGATAAAAGGGTATTCTAAATGTAAAATAATATTAGTAATAATAATAATAATAATAATAATAATAATAATAACTATTATTAAAATATTTTAACAACAACAATACGCATAATAGAAATAATACAGCTACAATAATAACTATTATTATTATTATTATTATTATTAGGCCTATTGTTGTTGTTAAAATATTTTATAGCATTTGCTTAGAACAGAATATATTATTTAAAAAAAAAAAAAAAACAGGTTAAGCCATTTATAAAGCAGTGTTTGGAACAGGAGTAGCTAAAAAAACACTTATTAACAGAAAACAGTAATTTCGAAAACAGTGTTCAATCAGCGAATGGCCAGCTTGCATCTAAATGACACTGGTGAACTTGTATAACAACTACAAGAAAAATCTATGAAAATATAAATTGATAAAACAATCAGTAGGAGTGCAAATTTAAAACAAATAAAGATAAAGGTTAACATTACAACAAGACTTCTTGCACTTACATAGGTTGTATAAAATCTAACTTGGTTCTTCAAGTGCAGTGTAGGTGTTTTAAATACATATTCTCACCTCTGTGGTTTTCTCTGATTCGTTATTACTGGCTGCGAAGTTGATGAATTGTTTTATTGTTAGAATTGTTTGTTTGAATCCTTAATTTTTCAGCATAGAAAAATCATCTTTAACCAATCTACATCCTCCTCACGCGTGATTTCTATCAACGGGAACTTGAAAGCACTTTTAAGATGTTGCACCTCTTTGCCTGTAGGTGGCAAGTTTGGTAAAGATCCCTTTTCTAACGAGCCGCATGTAATGAAATAGATTACAGGAGGTTTAATGATGATCGCAGTTTGAGACACGGGACAAAAGTAACATCGCAGAAAGTGCTTATAGTAGACGTTTTGTTCACGATATTATGTCTTTTAAAAGTGAAGGAATAATAGAAAGTTACGGGAGAAAACCTTTGCGTGAGAGTGGGCCCCGGGTTTCATTGTTCACTCATCGATACCTGTGTTTGATTTCTTTCGACCACAGCTGTTGCCTTGATCTTTTCTGTTGAATTGTGTGTGAGGTCAGAGCCCAAAGTAATGTAAACAATACTGGGGCAACAATAAATGATAAATTATAATTTTCTTAGTCTTCTTATTAGTTTTTTGTGTGTGCCATGATTAATGTTTTGTTAGGAACCATTTTTTTCTAATATAGATAGGGCTATGTGCATATTTGTTAAATTAACTTTTTTTTTTTTTTTCCTCAAAATGACTGAAAATGTTCATGTTACATTTTTCCCCAGTAATATGTCTATACCGAATTCTTTCCAAATGTAGTCAACCTGAAAAATATTTAAAAGTTGTGACAGCTAGACATATTGAACGACATAATGACCGATTTAAGAGACAGTGTACATAAGTATAATTTATTTTTTTGTGAACATTGGTCAAGTGAGAAATTGTCCATACATTTGTGACAAAGACATTTAGACCTCCACTGTGTTACAAACAACATGCAAACGAAACATTCATTCATAATAACAGCACATTCCAGAATAAACAGTGAAATGTAGCCTACAGAGCAATAAAGTTTGTTCGCTTATTGTAAATATTTTAGTGTAGTCTATAGTTCTGCTTAATAAATATGTTTAGGCTATAAATAACAATTCCAGAGCCGTTAAAGCCAGTTTAGATTATAACATATTATGGAAAATTCATTGATTCATTTTACCATATCGACTCAATTGGAAAATTAACAGTGCAGATAAATAAATAAATAGCCTAGGCTACATAAATAAATATTTAAAAAATAAAACAAAATAAGCGTATTAATAAATTAACATTTAATTTACGGCACGCAATGTATTAAGTTGATCTTCTTCTCGTCATTTTTATCCAGTCTTTCTTCTCGTCATTCTTCTAGTCATTCTTCTGAAGTGGTCCATAACGATCAGAATGTCCTGGCGCACAGTTTCCCACGCGCAGCAGCTGAAATTCTGTCGGAAAGAAAAGTCACAGTTAAATCATGCAGACTGGAGTTATGAAGGTATAAACACATTTTTATATTTGTGTTATTTTTTCGGTCTCGTTTGCTGAGTTTCTCACCTGCTGTGTAAGAAACTGATCGAGCTTTTTGAAGTTTTCGACCAGCGTCTGAAGTTCAGAGCTCATCACCACCGGGACCTAGATATTAACAATAACGGTTAACGTTATAACATTGTAAAGAAATCAAAGTAAATGTTGACTCAGTCCAACTTCTGACTTACGAAGTTTAATTGAGCTTGTCGGTGGAGTTGTTCCATTAGTTCTTGGAATGAATTGTTATTCCAGTGGCAGTGGCTTCTGTTCTTCTTGAAGAGCTCAAAGGTAGAGTTATATGCTATGTTCAGTGCCTGAGATATTTCTTCTTTCTGTCCACGTGAGAAGAGAGAAAACATCCATTGTCAAACTTACAGGATGTATAACAACAACAGTCCTAAATATGTCTAAAACTGACAGCTGAACGACACCAGAAACAGCAAATAAAGTTCTTTTAAATCACTTGAAAGCGGGCAGCTGCACTTGATGCTGTTCCCTGCGGAGTTTTAGATCGATCTGGATCTAACATTTCTGTCTTGTGTTTTTATATTGTTGCCTACCTTATCGGGAAGACTTGTGAACCGATCGGACATCGCATTTTCCACATCACGTGGACATGCTTTATGACCCTTTGGGAAGAAGAATACAAGATGTTTACGATTTTCAGCAATTAAATATCCTGCATTCAGATTTATTATATAACTATATTATATAACAATATTTTGATCAAAAGGTAACACTAAGGTAAACTCATTATAAATATATATATATTCATCTTAATATTTATAGGCTACTAAAACATTGTTAACATGTTAACGTTCAAGTTGTATGAATTAACATTCGGGTAATAAAATTAATAGCCTACACGATGAACAACGCTATATTTCTAATATATAGATAAAACCCTAGATTATGTCAAATTGTTTTCAAGTTCGTGATACCTTGTTTTATATTGTTAATCCAGCAACTTTCCTCTAATAAATCTAACAAATATGCATTAATATATTGATGTAAGACTTACCAGTTCATGCAGAAATTTAATTGTTTGATGAATGTCTCTTCTCTCCTTTTCCCGAATAAAAGATTCTACAAATATGGACGAAGATATGATAATCCACAGAAAATGTAAAAAAGTTCTCATTGTGGTTTTGTATTGACAGCTGTAGATCGCAGAGCAAATGTTATACTAGGATGGCAAGACTCTGGCTATATATTGTTCTCCAAATAAAAAAAGAAAGATAGAAAGAAATTACCCTTGCATTCCCTTCAGCAGGTGACAGAGCGGGAAGCCGAGCGGTTTTATTATTGGAAGTTTCAGAAGGAGAAAATGAAAGAATGACGTCCCTCTGTCCGTAGTGGTGGGCGTTCTTTTTCTCACCTTGAAAACGCAGTGAGATTGATAGGATGGCAATAGCGCAGTTCTCTCATCTTGAAAACACAAAGTTAAAAGCTAAATATATATTTAAAAAACAATTAAAACACGATTTAAAAGCAGCTGTAGCCTATGTGTTCTTGTTCAAAGTGATATCATCATATACAGTTTATTTAATAATTTAGCAGACGCTTTTATTCAAAGCCATTTAGAAATGAGAACAATAGAAAAAATCGGACCAACAACAGTATACAATTGCCATGACAAGTCTCAGTTAGTCTAGCACAGAACCCATAGCTATGTTTTTTTTCTCTCTCTCCAAAGAGTAGGATAGACAAGAAATGATTAAGGTAAGTGCTAATATTAGTTGGTCAAGTGCTGGCAAAAAAGATGAGTCTTTAGATGTTTTTTTTTAAAATGAGTAAAGACTTGGTTGTTCGAATTGAGACTGGGAGGTCATGCCACCAGCTGGACACAGTCCATGAAAAGGTCAGTGAGAATGATTTTGAACCTCATTGGGATGGCACCATAAGGCGTGGAGGGCGCATACGTTTGAACCAGTGAGTTTAGGTATATCGGTGCCGTGCTAGTGGTCGTCTTGAAGGCAAGCATCACTACCTTGAATTTGATGCAAGCAGTTACTGGTAGCCAGTGTAACCTGATGAGGAGAGGAGTAACATGAGCTTTTTTTGGCTCATTGAAGACAACCCTCGATGTTGCATTCTGGATCAGTTGTAGTACATGCAGGAAGGCCCGCCAGGAGAGCATTACAATAGTCCAGTCTGGAGAGAACAAGAGCTTAGACAATAAGTTGGGTGGCTTGCTCTGACAGGATGGGTCTAATCTTTCTAATGTTGTATAAGGCAAATCTGCATGACCGGATTGCTGTTCGGGATTGATCCATCACAATTCCTAGGTTTCTGGCTGTCCTGGAAGGAGTTATGGTTGATGAACCCAGTTGTATAGAGTAGTTGGGATTAAACGATGGGTTAGCTGGAAACGCCAGCAGTTATGTTTTAGTAAGGTCATTCATCCAGCTAGAAATGTCACTTAGACAGACTGCAATGCGAGCAGCTACCATCGGATCATCTGGATGGAATGAGAAGTAGAGTTGAGTGTCATCAGCATAGCAGTGATAGGAAAAGCCATGCTTCTGAATGACATATCCTAATGACTTCATGTAGATGGAGAAGAGAAGTAGTCCAAGTACTGAGCCTTGAGTAACCCCAGCAGCAAGAAGTTGTGACTTAGACACTTCAACCCTCCAAGACACCCTGAAGGATCTTTCTGAGAGGAAGGACTTAAACCACAGGAGTGCGGTTCCAGAGATACTCATCTTTCTAAGGGTGGACAGAAGCATCTGGTGATTAATTGTGTCAAAAGCTCCACTCCTGCGGTGGAGTATGTGCCACATCAGGAGTATTTGTGAGATTAGCAGTTATGAGGAAGTGGTCTGAGGTGTACAGTGGAGCAACATGGAGCAACAGCGAGTGTAGCTTAGGTCCAGTTGGTTGCTTGATTTGTGAGTCGCTGTAGTAGATGATTGCTTGAGATCAAATTAGGCAAGCAGTTGAAGTCAGCAGCCTAGGGGTTTATTTAGGTGGATGTTGAAGTCCCCAAGCAGTACCAGAGAAGCACCATCCTCAGGAAAGTTTGATAGTACCACATCCAACTCCTTCAAGAAGTTTCCCAGTTTACCTGGAGGAGATAAATGACCACTCAGTGGATTTTAACAGGGTGGGTTACAGTAATTGCATGTGATTCAAATGAACCGTTACCTGTAAGAGATGGTTGAAGATCAAATTTCCTTAAGATAAACAGTTTGTTTAATGTGATGATGTGAGTTGCCCTCAAGTGAACCATCATGAAAGTATTTGAGAAACTTATAAAGAACAACATTTGCCATCCCTGATACTTTTGACCCTCTTCAGTTTGGTTATGGCCCGACAGATCTACTGAAGATGCCATCTCTCATGTCCTGCACTCTACGTACGCACATTGACAGCAGCAATGGGAACTATGTAAGGCTGCTATTCATTGACTATAGCTCAGCTTTCAATACTGTAGTCTCCATCAATCTAGCTTCTAAACTCATGGACCTCAGCATGAATTCTTCACTCTGCCACTGGATTCTTTATTCCCTCAATGCATGCTAGACCTCAAGTGGTGAAAGCAAGCCAGTTCACCTCCAATTCCATCACCCTAAACGTAGTAGCCCCACAGGGCTGTGTCCTGAGTACCCTGCTCTACTCACTCTACACACATGACTGCGTGTCTTCCCATAGCTCCACATCTATTATCAAATTTGCTGAGGATACTGTGGTTCTGGGACTCAACAATGATGAAGCCGCTTACTTCGATGAGGTTGAGAAACTCACATCATGGTGTCATGACAATTGTCTCTCTATGAATATGAATAAAACTAAAGAGCTGATTGTTGACTTCAGGAAAAGATAGCATTGGCCCTATATTCCTCTTATGATCAGCAGGAACCCTGAGAGGGTGAACAACAGCTTCAAGTACCTTTTGTGTAAGCATCTCAAAGGACCTGACTTGGAATTCTCACATCCAAACTCGGGTTAATAAAGCCAGGCAAAGACTGTACCATCTGCGACAGCTGAGGAAATTCACGGATTCGCCAGCAATCCTGAAAACCTTCTATTCAGGGGCCATTGAAAGTGTATTGACTCAGTGTATCTCAGTGTGGTATGGGGGCAGCTCCAGTCAAGACTGCAAAGCCCTGCAGAGACTTGAGATGCACTTAGCTTTGAATCATTAAGGACTCTAACCACCCAGGTAACTGTCTTTTTATTTTGCTGCCATCTGGTAAGTGCTTCTGTAGCCTGATGGCAACAACTGAGAGACTTAGGAGGATCTTCTTCACCCAGGCCATCAGGCACCTAAACTCAAACCCAGACTCTTAACATCTACATGACCTCACTTAATTATCAATAAGATACTTAATGTTACTTGCACACAGCAATATCTGTAATTTTTACAAAAAAAATGTTATTTATTTACTTTTTTGCACCTGTTACCTGTTTGCATATTATTCTCTTGTACATTCCTGCTCATCTTAATATTTATGAAGTTATGCAACACAAAAATGTTTCAGATGTTTTGATTTACATTGACAATAACATTTTTTCCAGCAAATATACAGGTGCTTCTCAATGAATTAGAATGAGGTGGAAAAGTTCATTTATTTCAGTAATTCAACTCAAATTGTGTAACTCATGTATTAAATAAATTCAATGCACACAGACTGAAGTAATTTAAGTCTTTGGTACTTTTAATTGTGATGATTTTGGCTCACATTTAACAAAAAACCCACCAATTCTCTATTTTAACAAATTAGAATACTTAATAAAACCAATAATAACAATAATAATAATAATAAAACATTTAGTGAATTGTTGGCCTTTTGGAAAGTATGTTCATTTACTGTACATGTACTCAATACTTGGTAGGGGCTCCTTCTGCTTTAACTACTGCCTCACTTCGGCGTGGCATGGAGGTGATCAGTCTGTGGCACTGCTGAGGTGGTATGGAAGCCGAATTTTCTTGACAGTGGCCTTCAGCTCATTTGCATTTTATTTGGTCTCTTGTTCCTCATTTTTCTCTTGACAATAGCCCATAGATTTTCTCTGGGGTTCAGGTCTGGTGAGAGGGCTGGCCAGTCAAGCACACCAACACCATGGTGATTTAACCAACTTTTGGTGCTTTTGGACCAAAATGAAAATAATAAATCAGTATATTCAAAAAGCTGGTCAGCAGAAGGAAGCGTGAAGTCCTCCAAGATTTTTTGGTAAACGGGTGGAGTGACTTTGGTTTTCAAAAAACAAAATGGACCATCACCAGCAGATGACATTGCACCCCAAATCATCACAGACCGTGGAAACTTAACACTGGACTTCATGCAACTTGGGCTATGAGCTTCTCCACCCTTCCTCCAGACTCTAGGACCTTGGTTTCCAAATGAAATACAAAACTTGCTCTCATTTGAAAAGAGGACTTTGGAACAATGGCAACAGTGCATTTCTTCTTCTCCTTAGTCCATGTAAGACGCCTCTGACATTTTCTGTGGTTCAGCAAATTCCTTGACACTTGTGTGTGGTGGCTCTTGATGCCTTGACCCCAGCCTCAGTGCATTCCTTGTGAAGTTCTCTAAAGTTCTTGAATCCAGTTTGCTTGACAATCCTCATAAGGCTGCAGTTCTCTCAGTTGGTTGTGCATCTTTTTCTTCCACACTTTTTCGTTCTACTCAACTTTCTGTTAACATGCTTGGATACAGCACTCTGTGAACAGATTTTTTTTGTGACTTACACTCCTTGTGAAGGGTCTCAATGATTGTCAGAGACCATTCCAAAGTCTCAGGAAACCTTTGCAGTTGTTTTGAGCTGATAAGCTGATTACCATGCCATCATATTCTAATTTGTTGAGATAGTGAATTGGTGGATTTTGTAAAATGTTAGCCAAAATCATTACAATTAAAATAACCAAAGACTTAGACTACTTAAGTCTGCGTGCAGTGAATTTATTTAATACAGGTGTTTCACAATTTGAGTTGAATTACTGAAATAAATTAACTTTTCCTCAAAATCCTAATTTATTGCGAAGCGCCTTTAATTTGTCTCACAGAAGGAAGGTTTATGACTTTGGCGACCCCCTTCAAAAAAGAGATTCTTTTTGATGTCCATTATAGTGAAGCATTTGCATTACAGGAATTACAGAAAACACTTTTAACATTTCACAAAGAACAATCTCTGAAGACCCATAAAGTAAGGCAAAGTAAGAAATTTACAAGGAATTGTTAACTGTACTGATGTGTGGAAGTTCAATGCATTTATTAAACAATGTTAACACCAGATTCAATCAATATTTGTTTTCTTTGACAGTACAAAATGTTTCATGACAATTAGAGTCAATAAATAACTATAAATAACATTAAATATGAAAACAATAAATATACTGGGATATAAAAAATGTGCACAAAGATATATAAATATATTTAAGTATACTCAAAACAATCCTGAAATATAGCCAACATGCCTGTGCATAACACCATGCCGACTGACTGACAGTTAATACATTTGATTACATTTGAGTTAGCAAAATATCTGAGTATAGTTTAGGCAAAGAGGCTTAATCTCACCTAAACCAGATAGAAAAGTTTTCACAGGTATTTGTAAGAAACATAATTAGCTTGTTTGATCTGATAACTTCAAGTTTTCATAGGAAACACATAAGGTAAACACTGTATAAAAGCACTGCCCATTAGTCAAAATAAGCTACTCTAATTTACATTCTAGGTTTCATTCATTGCAATTAAATACAAACATCTGAATACACAAATACATTTGTACATTTTTTTTTCCAGTTTTTGTTTGTAAGTCATTGTTTGCAGCATTTTATTTATCCTATGGAATGTGTCCCAAGTCATACATTTTTTCTGTCATTGGTTGTCTGTTAAACTCTTGCCAGGGACTTGTTTGCATTGTTTGCGATGATCTCCATCCTCTGAAGGTGGGTTTTCACCGCTCTCCGGATCTGCTCCCATGTGTGAGAACTATATTTCTTAAACACAAGAGGAACATCTTTAGCTGTGTATCACTGACTTTACATTTTATATGGAAGAAAATAATTCCTTTTACTCTTTAATAAGTAACATTAACATTGCAGAATCACAACTACAATATGCTTCATAAAGGCACTAAGAACAATATAGCTGATGACAGAAATCAGTCAATTAATTGAAGAATATAAAATCACATACAAACAATGGAATAAGCTGTGATATCAAATTATACAATCAAACTTACTTCTTTCTTTAAACTCTTCTTTAAAGTCCTGAAGTGCCTTGTTATCTTTTTCTCATATGACTCCATATGTGACGGCTTTTGGTATTGGGCCACCTGATAAAAAGCAAACAAAATATAAACAATGCGGGAAAATAACATAAATGACAAAATAGATGTAACAAAATTTTTTTTTTTACATTTCATGTAACGCATTTATTTAATTGCTCTTATTAATTTAGCCTTTTCTTCTGAACATCAACATTTTTATGATTAATGTCATATAACAGTTTTGAGGTTAAAAGATTGAGTGGAATCATTCAATCTAAATTCATGGTCTTTTACTATTATGACAATCCTTTTAATTAAATTACAGGATTATACGCAATTCATATGGAATTCTGATATTATTTTCTCCTAAGCACAAAAACTTTCAGACAAGACTTACACATTCTTTGAGCTCAGATGACTGCCTGTGCAGGTCTTTTAGGAAATATTCCACTAGTTTCCATTGCTCTGGATTCATGTGTTCTTTGGAATCCATGAGGTTGATGATCTGATCGAAGGTCAAGACAAGAAACCTCACCTGGTCCTCCACCTGTAACAGATATAATGCTGTGTAGGTAACTGGTCCCATATGAACACGTTGTATGTACGCACGTTTTGTATACGTTTTTTATAACGAGAAAACAACTTTCGTTATGCTGAGATAACGAGAAAATTTAGTCATTATAACGAAAAAACAAGAATGAAAAAAATCATAATGCATGGCCACTTATGACTTCTGTATTGACCTCTGTATTCAATCACAGAGAAAAGTTTACAAACCTTAGCATCTCCAATCAAGTTGTACAGGTGTCCTGGAAATCGCACCTTAACAGTCCCTGGATGTCCACCCTGTAAGACAGAGTACAACTTGTAATTTCTGATATGTTTCATAGCTGTTCATCCATATGCATATAAAACTATCTTAAGACTTTTTACATAAACCAACAAAAAAGGGAGAAAACTTGAATTGACTTTATTTTATAAAATTGATTGCTAACATAAATTGATTCATCTTTGTCAGTCAACCACACTGAATAAATTACTATTGAATAAATCTCTGAAAGTTAGTGTGACAAAAATAAATGGAGAGAAGCAAAGATGTTGTAACATAATGAAGGAAACACATTTACTGTGTATGTTTTTAAATGCTGGACGAATCAGATTAAACTGACAGCATTCCTCAATATGTTAAAACACGTTTAGTGCAGTTTTCCAGATAGTCGTGAATCATTCTGTAAGGTTTTAATTAACAACTACATTACTAAGACAAAAACAAGACATAGTCGAGAGCTTTAAGGACCTTGTAGAAAAGGGCTGTGGTTGTATTGCGCAGAGATCTAATGTCTTCTGATGAACATTCACAAATAAATCATGAAGCTTTTAAAGCGTAGACTACTTACCATTTTCTCAATCAGTGTCAGAGAATCGGCGTTCACCATCCTGTATCTGCCGAGCCATCTGCAAGCGGAGCATTGACTCAGCAGAGTTACAAATATCACACAAATATATGTCCACATTTGAGTTTGTTTCATCTTTGTATACGTGCACTAGCTTTCTACTGTGTCGCTCGAGGGAATGATGCAGGGACATGGTGGAGTTTGCTGGACTTTATTCGGGAGTATATGGAAAGGGAAAACGCGGCTTACTTTCACTTTTTAGCTGTAGTTAATGTCCATAGACTACTATACAACATATCTCATCTGGTCTGCTATATGAATAATAAAAACACTTTTAAAACCAATAGATTTTGTACTTAGAAAATAAGTGAAAAGCATATATATTTATATTTCATCTTTAATCGTCTTTAGCTCACTTGACACTAGCACACAGACTTTCGTCTAAAACACAAATGAATGCTATTAACATCTTCAGCATAAGTTACAGCAATCCCGAAAGAAAGCAATTTCTCAAAATAATTACCTGATTCCAAAGTATTTCAAGGTCGCTGACGTTCCCAAACGAGAAGGGGTTTATACCAGCGGGATGTGTTCAGAAAAACACTTTCTGTTTGAGACGTAATGCCTTACGCTTTGTTAACGCCACGTGATGACGCAACCTCCTACAATCGCTCTCATTGGACTTCACCGCACTTTCTCTATGGCGCAATGAAATGCAATTTCTCATCTTTTGTCACAGAAGAAAATGGGCTAACATTGACCATCGGTTTATCAAAATATTTCACTTCCAAGCATATCTTTCTATATTTGTTTTTACATAATATCACACATACTGGGGGGAAAAAAAATATAACCTGAATGCACTTTAAGTCGCTTTGGATAAAAACGGCTGCTAAATGCATGAATGTAAAATAATAGTAATAATAATAATAATAACTATTGTTAAAATATTTAACAAAAACCATAGGCTACGCCTAATACTAATAATAATTAGGTTATAATAATAAAATTTCTTATAGAAAATAATAAAAAATGAACCCAGGTTAAACCATTTATAAAGCAGTGTTTTGGAACAGGAGTAATAATAAAAAAAAAAAACAGTGATTATCAGAAAACAGTAATTTCGAAAACAGTGCTTTGGAAAATGATAGCTGGTCAATCAGCGAATGACCAGCTTCTAAATGACACTGATGAACTTGTAACGACAAGAAAAATCTATAAAAATCTATATAGTTGATAAAACAATCAGTAGGCGTGCACATTTTAACAAATAAAGATAAAACAACACTTTTAAGATGTTGCACCTCTTTGCCTGTAGGTGGCAAGTTTGTCAAAGATGACAAGAGGTTTTTGTTTTGATCGAAGTTTAAGACACTGACCAAAAGTAACAGCGCAGAAAGTGTTTACATTAGACGTTTTGTTCACGATATTAGGTCTTTTAAAAGTGAAGGACTAATAGAAAGTTACGGGAGAAAACCTTGGGCCCCGGGTTGTTCACTCATCGATACCTGTGTTTGATTTCTTTCGACCACAGCTGTTGCCTTGATCTTTTCTGTTGAATTTTGTGTGAGGTCAGAGCCCAAAGTAATGTAAACAATACTGGAGCAACAATAAATGATAAATTATAATTTTCTTAGTCTTCTTATTACTTTATTTTGTGTCCTGCTTAAATTATTGTTGGGAAGCAAAAACTTTTTTCCCCTCGAAATGACTGAAAATGTTAATGCTATCTCCAGTAATATGTCTATACCGAAATCATTAATGAATCATCAGTGTACATAAGTATTTATTTTTTGTGAACATTGATCAAGTGAAAATTCCACACATTTGTGACAAAGACATTTAGACATCCGTTGTGTTACAAACAACATGTAAACGAAACATTAATTCATAATAACAGCACATTCCCGATTAAACAGTGAATTGTAGCCTACAGAACAATAACGTTTGTTCGCTTATTGTAAACATTTTCGTGTAGTCTGCTTAATAAATATGTTTAGGCTATAAGTAACATGACCAGAGATATTTAACATTCATTAATCTGGAAATGTATTGATTAATTTTACCATATCACTGGAAAATCAACCGTGCAGATAAATAAATAAATACATACATAAATAAAAATAAATAAAAACAAAATTAGTGTATTAATAAACTGACAACTTTTAAATTACGGGACACAGTGTATTAAGTTGATCTTCTTCTCGTCATTTTTATCCAGTCTTTCTTCTCGTCATTCTTCTAGTCATTCTTCTGACGTGGTCCATAACGATCAGAATGTCCTGGCGCACAGTTTCCCACGCGCAGCAGCTGAAATTCTGTCGGAAAGAAAAGTCACAGTTAAATTATGCAGACTGGAGTTATGAAGGTATAAACACATCCTAAATGTTTCGTTATTTTTTCGGTCTCGTTTGCTGAGTTTCTGAAGTTTCGAGCTTTTTGAAGTTTTCGACCAGCGTCTCAAGTTCAGAGCTCATCACCACCGGGACCTAGATATTAACAATAACGGTTAACGTTATAACATTGTAAAGAAATCAAAGTAAATGTTGACTCAGTCCAACTTCTGACTTACGAAGTTTAATTGAGCTTGACGGTGGAGATGTTCCATTAGTTCTTGGAATGAATTGTTATTCCAGTGGCAGTGGCTTCTGTTCTTCTTGAAGAGCTCAAAGGTAGAGTTATATGCTATGTTCAGTGCCTGAGATATTTCTTCTTTCTGTCCACGTGAGAAGAGAGAAAACATCCATTGTCAAACTTACAGGATGTATAACAACAACAGTCCTAAATATGTCTAAAACTGACAGCTGAACGACACCAGAAACAGCAAATCAAGTTCTTTTAAATCACTTGAAAGCGGGCAGCTGCACTTGATGCTGCTCCCTGCGGAGTTTTAGATCGATCTGGATCTAACATTTCTGTCTTGTATTTTTATATTGTTGCCTACCTTATCGGGAAGACTTGTGAACCGATCGGACATCGCATTTTCCACATCACGTGGACATGCTTTATGACCCTTTGGGAAGAAGAAGAAAAGATGTTTACGATTTTCATCCATTATATATCCTACATTTAGGCTTATTATACTGCTGCCAGGCTTTTGTTAACATTAAACCATTAGTGTAATGAACAATATTTTGGTTATTAAGGTAAACTCATTATAAATGTATATTAATCCTAATATTTATATTAATACATTGTTAATATGTTAACGTTCAAGTTGGGTGAATTAACATTAGGCTAGTAAAATAAAAGAACGATGAACAAAGCTATATTTCTAAAATATAGATTAAAACCTAGATTATGTAAAATTGTTTTCCAGTTTGTGATACCATTTTTTATATTGTTAATCCAGTAACTTTCCTATAATAAATCTAGTAAATATTTATTAATAGATTGATGTAAGACTTACCAGTTCATGCAGAAATTTAATTGTTTGATAAATTTCTCTTCTTTCCTACCTTCTTTCCTACCTATGGCAAGACTCTTGCTAT
This sequence comes from Carassius auratus, assembly GCF_003368295.1. Taxonomy (NCBI): domain Eukaryota; kingdom Metazoa; phylum Chordata; class Actinopteri; order Cypriniformes; family Cyprinidae; genus Carassius; species Carassius auratus. The sequence goes on along the minus strand of NC_039245.1, from coordinate 12,048,131 downwards.
ATATTGTTCTCCAAATTAAAAGAAAAGAAAGATGGAAAGATCCTTTTATGATCAATTGGACATCTGAGAGGGTGAGCAGCTTCAAGTACCTTTTGTGGAAGCATCTCAGAGGACCTGACTTGGACTTCTCACATCCAAACTCGGGTTAATAAAGCCAGGCAAAGACTGTACCATTTGCGACATCTGAAAAAATTCAGGGTTTCGCCAGCAATCCTGATATTCAGGGGCCATAGAAAGTGTATTGACTCAGTGTATCTCAGTGTGGTATGGGAACAGTTCCAGTCATGACTGCAAAGCCCTGCAGCTTAGCTTAGCTGAGCGCATCTCAGTGTATAGGCCTACTATTCCCTCGCTGTAGGACATCTAACTCAAAAGCTGTAAAGAAAGAGCTGTTAAAATCATTAAGGACTCAAACTACCCTGGTAACTGTCTTTTCATTTTGCTGCCATCTGGTAAACGCTTCTGTAGTCTGATGGCAAAAACTGAGAGACTTAGGAGGATCTTCATCCCTTTCATGCCAATGTCACCTTTCGTTACACTACACTATGGCAAACGTTCAAATCCACTATTAGAATTGTTTTTTGGGGGGTTGTATGGTGGGGGGATAGCTGATTAAACTTCAAATATGTGGTTTGTTAATAAAGATAGAATTGAAAGCTTGAATTGAAAGTTAGTTAAAAAATGAAAATTCAGTCATCGTTTAACTAAATTGCTTAATTCGTTCCCATGTATAACTTTATTTCTTTTGTAGAACACAAAAAATGTTTCACGTTTTTGATTTACATTGGCAACAACAGATATACACAAATATACAGGTAATTCTCAATAAATTAGAATGTGGTGGAAAAGTTCATTTATTTCAGTAATTCAACTCAAATTGTGAAACTCGTCTATTAAATAAATTCAATGCACACAGTATTTGTTTTAAGTCTAATTGTGATGATTTTTGCTCACATTTAACAAAAGCCCACCAATTCACGATCTCAACAAATTGGAATACTTCATAAAATCCAATAAAAAAAAATAAAAAACCTTTAGTGAATTGTTGGCCTCCTGGAAATTATGTTCATTTACTGTATATGTACTCAGTACTTGGTAGGGGCTCCTTTTGCTTTATTTACTGCCTGAATTTGGGGATGGCATGGAGGTGATCCGTTGTGGCACTGCTGAGGTGGTATGGAAGCCCATACCACCATATGACAGTGGCCTTCAGCTAATCTGCAGTTTTTTGTCTCTAGTTTCTCATTTTCCTCTTGACAAGAGCCAAAGATTCTCTATGAGGTCCAGTTCTGGTGAATTTGCTGGCCAGTCAAGCACACCAACACCATGGTTATTTAACCAACTTTTGGAGCTTTTGGGAGTGTGGGCGGGTGACAAATCCTGCTAGTTAACACTTACATATGATTAGCTGAAGTATTATAATGCATATTTGGCATGCTGTCAGGGGAAGGGGCTCTGAGCTTGGGAATGGCCCGAACCTAGAGTACCCCCCCCCCCCCATATATAAAAGTGTCAAATGAACTCTAGTGAAGGAGATGGGGTGGAGGGGGGATGCTGATAAACCTTCAATGGAGACAGGTAGGTTAATTCAGCTGTATTTATACCTAAGGTTGATTATCTTAAGTGGCTCCACCTGTGCAAAAAGGCTAAGTATCTGATGTGCTCCTACCGAACTACATAAAATGAAATCAACTTCTGCATGAAGTACTCCAAGATTTCTTGGTATTGATGGCAAAATGAGGCTTCATGAACCATTGAGACCTCGCAGCCCATTGCTTGAGACTTAGGTCTCTGCAGAGCAAAAGTGGGCGTTTATGTGGGTGTTTTCAAACTAATGGGTTTTTCTAAATAGTGCAATCTGAATGATCCCCCTTACCCAACCCCACCACTAAACCTAACGTCACTATTACATCAACCAATCAGGTATCATGGTGTAAAAACACCCTGATCTGGTAACTCCCGCTACCTGCAGAGACTTATACTTGCATTGCCAAAAGGTTCATTACTCGAAGCTTCATTCATTATTGCTCACTAGTGACACCTAGCTACAGTGCAAAGAAATAGCAGACCAATAAATTAATACTGAATCAATGACCTGAGCAGACATTTGTCCATTGCCTGGGTATCAAATAAAATATTTTTCTCTCTCTGTCTGAATTTACTTGTGCAGAGACACTGTCACACACAGTTCATTCATTATTCATAAATTGTTTGGATAGTGAGTAGGAACAACAAAAGTGAGACTGAGTTGAGTGTAGTTTTTATGGAGGAGGGAGTGTAATAACGCAAATTGCAGCAGAAAAGTGTGGGGTGGGAAAGGTTAAGAATTGTTTCTGGTGTGCTTTATGCATTGAACTGTTACTAATTTTAGTGCAGTGTTGTGCTTTTTGGACTATGGATTTAGAGGAACAAACTGCAACACTGTAGTTTGGGGTGGGTGAAGGAAGGATCACACATTATTTTTATTGAGGCACAGCAAGCATTTCACCTAGAAACACTTATAGTGAGTATTATTATTAGATTAAGACAGTAAAACAATAATAATATACATACCTTATTGTGACCCACCATTTAAAAAAACTCCCAGATGGGAGGATTTCCTCTTTCTTGCTGGCTCCATTACAAGGAAAAAGGAAGAGGTCACAAAAAGCAAACAAATCCAAAAGGGCATTCCAAATCAAAAAGCAGTCCAGTCCAAATCCAAAAAACCAAAGCAACCCCAAAAATCGTATCTAATTAATATAACAATACTATAATATAACTACTTTAATTAATAATAACAATATACTATAACTAATATAACCTCACTGTAAAAAAAAAATGTTGCAACAACTTAAAAAAATAAGGCAACTTATTTGCAAGCTTTTTTTGAGTAAACTTAACAAACGGGGACTAAAGTCAACCCAACTTAAAATAATAACTTAATATCACAAGTTGTCACAACATAAATGTCATGTCATGTTAATCTAAAAAATATCAGAACAAAATATTTTTTGTTTACTGAACACAGGGCCTATTATCTATAAGCATGCACAATTTTAAAGTGAAAAGTGACGTGACATTCAGCCAAGTACAGTATGTACCCATACTCAGAATTCATGCTCTACATCAGTGTTAATTTTGACAGCAAATTCGGATTTAGTCTTAGTCTTAGTCTTTTGAATAACACACCATTTAGTTTTAGTCACATTTTAGTCATCTGAAATGTTTTAGTCTTAGTCTAGTTTTAGTCGACTAAATATCATAAGAGTTTTAGTCTTAGTCTAGTCTTAAGTCTTTTAGTCTTAGTCTAGCTTTTTTTTTTTTAGTAGAACAAAGTCAACTTAGTTGACTTGACTAAATGTTTCCATCAGTCTGTTATGGAATGGTATTTATAAAATAAACATAAGGCCTGCTCTCAATGAAAAATATACATGCTCTCTGAAAAAGATATGCATTCGTCCTGAATGATATGCAATGCATATGACATTCTTTCAAGATGAAGTACAGTATTATTGAAATAGACAACCACCTATATTATATATTATTATGTTCATTCTATTTCTTTATTTGTGATATTTACACAAAGTTTACATTTTTTAAGTTTGTTTTTGTTCATTTAAAATAGCACTGCATAGTCTTCACTGTAAAATAAAATACACAATCAAACCAAAATGTATTCAGACACCTTCAACGTTTCTTACAATATCACAGTTTATCTGCTGTAGTTTAGAAATTGGTAATAAAATATGACAATAACTCAGGGTTAAACTGTGTCAGAACAACAAATTAATCTTGATAATGTCTGATGCAATGCTTAATTTGGTTCAGTCTGTGGTGTGAAAAGGTTGCATTAGCAATTAAAGAAAGAAACACTTAAGCAAAACATGCTCAGGTCCCTAATCAAAATTTTTTTTTTTTTTTTTTTTTTTTTTAGTCACTAGTAAAACAATATAATCTATTCTATCTGATTTTTGGATTGACTTTGGATAAATTCTTGTTAAAACTACAAAGTAATTTAATCAAGAGCAGTGAGTGATTTACTTTCATTTTCATACATTAAAGACACTGACAGCAGAGCTAGTAAATTAGGCGCGGTCACTTTAAGAGACAAATGCATCCATTATAAAGATACACATACGATTTCTTTCCAACTCTTTACTTTCACTGAAGACACAACTACAGACCTTTTCGAACACACTTTCCAAGACGGGTATTTCGACATATTTAGTATGTATTTGTTGTCGGTACAAAAGCAAGAAGACTTTGAGACGCGTCTCTGCTTGCTCCCTGAACACCGCGCTGCTGAATTGAGCTCTTTCACTTTTCGCTCTTTTTCTTATGTTTATTTAAAATGCGATTTGTATTTGTTCGTTCAGGTGCAGGAGGACGCAAACGTCCTGAAGGAAAACTCGGTTCAGTGTTGCGCGAGTAACCAGCTGCTTTCCCGCATCGCGGGGCTGAAGCCAACTTGATGTGTTGAATGCTTGGAGCACGTTATAAGACGTATTCTTACACATTTCTGTTTTAATAAATGCTCATATTAAAACATAGCATTACACATAAGTAGGTACAAAAATAATCAGTGATACATTTACGACCCCATAAAAATTTGGGTCGCAAATGCATTTCAAAAGGTCGCAGTGTAGTTCCCTGTGTAAACAACTTAACTGTTATGAAAACGTCCTCGAAACTGTGCGAATTTCAGCAAACTCATCTTTGTTCTCTTTTCTGTGTAACTGCTGCTGCGTTTGTTTAGCTGTTGCGCTTGCAAATGCATTTGCCGCGGCTTTTTAAAATGGCTCGGCTGCTTCTGCATAGATCAACCTACCCTCAAAGATTCGCTCTGATTGGATCTCTTCTCCATTCGTCCCTCCCATATATTTTCGTCTCATTTTTATTCGTTGACTAAAGTGTCAGTTATATTTCGTCACGTTTTTCGTCATCATATCTGACTTTTTATTTAGTTTTTATTTAGTTTTCGTCCGTGAAAAAGGTTAGTTGACGAATATTTTTCGTCATAGTCTTTGTCAACGAAATTAACACTGCTCTACATTAAACCCATCCAAAATGCACACACACACACACACCGTGAACGTACACCCGGAGCAGTCTTCATCATTCATGCAGCGGTGCCTGGGAAACAGTTAGGGGTTCAGTGCCTTGCTCAAGGTCACCTAAGTCATGGTATTGCCGGCCTGAGTTTCGGGCCCACAACCCTAGGGTTAGGAGTCAAGCTCTCTAACCCCTACGCACAAATTTATATTATTCAAATAGTCTAAATAAATAAAAGACCATAACACGGGTCAAATAACTTTTTTTATTATTGAAAGTTTTTGTCCAAAGCACAAGGACATACCAAGTCTTGTATATTAACTTCTTTACTCAATGCATTTTACACTGAACTCAACACATGGTACATAATGCATGTTAAATAAATCCAGTGTTAATTATACCTTAATACGTTAGCAGTCTTGTGGCATGAAGTCACATGTATTTAACATTTTTGTTTGTTTTTAAAGGAATAATTACTAAATAATTAAAAATTACTATATTGCTTATTTTAACACCAGCCTAATCCACTGGGCAAAGTTACGTCCAGTGGACATCTTTTTATGTCTTTGCAGACGTTGAAAAGACATGCACTGAGAAGACAAAATGTTTTTATGACGTCTTTTTAAAAAAAGTTTTTTATTTCTTCTGTACGTCCGATATAGACGTCCGATGTAGACTGCTAACGTATTAAGGTATAATTAACACTGGATTTATTTAACAAGCCTTATGTACCATGTGTTGAGTTCAGTCTAAAATGCATTGGAATAAAGAATTTAATATACAAGACTTGGTATGTCCTTGTGCTTTGGACACAAACTTTCAATAATAAAAAAGTTATTTGACCGCATGGTCTTTTATTTATTTAGATTATTTGAATGATATAAATTCGTGGCCTAGTTTGACTCCTAACCCTAGGGTTGTGGGTTCGAAACTCAGGCTGGCAATACCACAACTGAGGTGCCCTTGAGCAAGGCACCAAACCCCCAACTGCTCCCTGGGTGCTGCCACATAAATGATGAACACTGCTCCGTGTGTGTGTGTGCGCGTGTGCGCGTGTGTGCGTGCGCACTTTGGATGGGTTAAATGTAGAGCATGAATTCTGAGTATAAGTCACAATACTTGGCTGAATTTCACTTTAAAATTGTGTATGCTTATAGTCAATAGGCCTTGTGTTCAGTAAACAAAAAATATTTTGTTCTGATATTTTTTTAGATTAAAGGGGGGGGGGGGGGGTGAAATGCTTGTTTTCACTCAATATCTTGTTAATCTTGAGTACCTATAGAGTAGTACTGCATCCTTCATAACTCCAAAAAGTCGGGCTAAAGAATCACGAGCGTGAGTAGGCTTTTGCGTTGAGAGCGTTTGGAAGTTGTGACATTACCTTGAGAAAAAAAAAAACAATCATCCAAAACAAACCATGGCTAACAGTCAGATTCAGCCGTATATTTATGATCCAGAATCAGATCCAGAGGCTGAAATTTAACAAGAGCAGCAGCATCAACGACTACAGCAGGACATCTCTAAGTAGTATGTATTGAAACTGTATATATTTGCTTAGCGGTTTTGGAAAATTACTAAGTTCCACTTTATGTCGTCTTTTTTTTTTTTTTTTTTTTTTTTTTTTTTTTTTTTTAAGGTGTAGGGGAGAGCAGGGGCGAAAGTACCATTTTTCAGAAAAAATTCATTTTAAAAGATAATGTTATATACAGAGATATATTTCTGCTGTGGCCAGTAACTCAGAAGTGTGGTCTAACAATACCAGGTGGTATTTTGTTGAAATGTAGAAAGACTTCAGTATAATTTCACTTAGAACATAAGTTGCACATTGTTACTTTCGACCCCATCGGTTGGGACGAAAGAAACACACAGGTGGGTCAAAAATAACACAACAAATATAAGCTAGATTTTTTTCTGTTAGTCTTATTTTTCTTAAGTATACCTGATTGTGACCTTGTTAATAAATAACTGCAAACATATTTTGTCCTTTATCTTTGCAAAAAAATTATTAAATTACATTTTCATATTTTCATTTTAAATTTAAGTTTGTTTCTTCAGATGTCTTAAAACCTGACTGTATTTTTTTTATTGTAAATTTCAATGTATTTTTATATTATAATAAAATAATTCTACAGAATGCACAATATAAAATTTTTATTACATTAGCATAATAAAAAAACCTCTAAACATAATGTAACAGTAGGCCTATTTATGTGTCCATCCAGTTGTTTTTATGCATGAATTAAAAATGTGCATTAAAACATCTGGAAACACTGCAAATTCACAGGTGGATTATAAATGTGACGTAGCAGCTGCCCAGAGAGAGATGTTCCTCTATGTCCAGAAACGCCCTCTCAAAAACATCTGGATAAAACCAGACCTCTGTCTGTCTTTCTGAACCTCACTCAGACATATTCTTTTGGTATAATATGACATAAACATTTGTAAGAAATGATGCAAGACACAGAAATTCACAATATAGCTTGCACTGGAACAAAATAAATACTTTTTGTGACTGTAGCGGGACAAAAGTAACAACAGTTACTTTCGTCCCGACAGGAACTCCTGACATTTAAACTCGATTTAATTTTATATATAAAAAAAATGAAAATGCAAACTTTAGGATGTGTTAAAGCACTAAATAACCTGTAGATTGATCATTACTTTGACACATGAAACAAGAAAAACAACACGACTAATAAAAAAAAATTACCGCTTCAATAATTTACTTTTTGTACTCGAAAACAGTTTTACGGACCTAACTTCGGGAAACGATAAGGAAATCACATGATATTTCTCAGCTCCGTCAAGGATTGCATGCTGAACATGCTGTCATAGCTGGGAATGCAAATGCAGAAAGAGGCTCGGAGAAAATCGATTTGTTACCTTTGTCCAGTGTTACTTTCGCCCCGGTTCTCCCCTACATGTGGAAAGTGCAGTTTGATGACAACATCGCATGTTGTTTACTTGATGTGCTTACGCGCCGATAGCGAAGTTTACAACACAGAGATATTTGAAGCAGTTTTACTCACCGCATGCGATTCCAACACACGATCGTGAACCTTTTTCGTTGGCACTGCATTATCCTTAAGAAATAAACGATATGCAAATCCGTCGTCAAACTGGGCCTTGTTTGTAAAACAAGCATCTTCGAAATGCAGGGAACAAACACAAACACTTGCACAACTCCGTTGATGCTCTGTAAAAATAAACTCCATCCACTGGTCCCTTAATGCTGTTTTTTTTTTTTTGGTAATCTGTGCAGGGTTGTCTTGCCCTGGCAACCAAAAACACACTTATTTTGTGACAATTCGGTCCCTCACTCTGATAAGGGAATGTCTGTGCTCTGCTATATGGGAGCGCGCGCTCTTCCGGCAGAAGTACCCCTAGGACCCATATAAGGAAATTCCGCTCCATCTAACGTCACACAGAGCCATACTCGAAAAAAACTTTCCGAAACTTGGAACAAAAATACTCCTTCAAACGTACAACTTAATTTTTGAAACTTTGTCCATGTTTAGCAGGGGAACCCAACTCTTTAACAGTGTAAAAAACTCAGAATTCATGAAATAGCATTTCACCCCCCCCCCCCCCCTGTAACATGACAATTTATGTTTTGACAACTTGTGATATTAAGTTATTTTAAGTTGGGTGGACTTTAGTTTTTGTTTAGTTTACTCAAAAAAGCGCTTGCAATAAGTTGCCTTATTTTTTTTTAAGTTGACGGAACTTTTTTTTTTTTTTACAGTGCTGACATAATTTAATAATATACAGCCCTAACACATATATGACACAATAACGACGACGACACAACTATCTAACTCTAACTCTGACTCTCTGACTCTACTACAACTGATTCATCTCCTCCGGACAACACCCACAAGGTGGCATGAGTTTCAAACCCCCTTTATCCGGAAACGACACTCAGACCGAACCGACTTTGGTTTTCAAAAAACACAATGGACCAACACTGGCAGATGACATTGCAAACTTAACACTGGACTTCATGCAACTTGGGCTATGAGCTTCTCCACTCTTCCTCCAGACCTTGGTTTCCAAATGAAATACAAAACTTGCTCTCATTTGAAAAGAGGACTTTGGAACAATGGCAACTCTGACATTTTCTGTGGTTCAGCAAATTCCTTGACACTTAGTGTGTGGTGGCTCTTGATGCCTTGACCCCAGCCTCAGTGCATTCCTTGTGAAGTTCTCTAAAGTTCTTGAATCCAGTTTGCTTGACAATCCTCATAAGGCTGCAGTTCTCTCAGTTGGTTGTGCATCTTTTTCTTCCACACTTTTTCGTTCCACTCAACTTTCTGTTAACATGCTTGGATACAGCACTCTGTGAACAGATTTAACTTTGTTAAATGTGAGCCAAAATCATTACAATTAAAAGAACCAAAGACTTAGACTACTTCAGTCTGTGTGCATTGAATTTATTTAATACATGAGTTTAAAAATTTTAGTTGAATTACTGAAATAAATTAACTTTTCCTAAACATTCTAATTTATTGAGAAGCGCCTGTAATTTGTCTCACAGAGGAAAGCTTTATGACTTTGGTGCGCCCCTTCGAAAAGAGCTTCTTTTTGATGTCCATTATAGTGAAGCATTTGCATTACAGGAGAAAAACAAATAAAAAATATTTCAACACTTTTTTACAAATAACAATCTCTGAAGACCCATAAAGTAAGGCAAAGTAAGACAATTACAAGGAACTGTAAACTGTACTGGTGTGTGGAAGTTCAATGCATTTAGAAAACAATGTTAACACCTTTAGCAGATTCAATAATTGTTTTATTTGAAAGTACAAAATGTTTCATGACAATTAGAGCCAATAAATAACTATAAATAACATTAAATATGAAAACAATAAATATTCTGGGATATAAAAAATGTGCACAAAGATATATAAATATATTTAAGTATAGTCAAAACAATCAGGAAATATAGCCAACATGCCGGCTGACTGACAGTTAATACATTTGATCTGAAATACATAGCATATTTTTACATTTAGTTAGCAAGTATAGTTTAGGCAAAGAGGCTTACTCTCACCTAAACCAGAAAAGTTTTCACATGTATTTGTAAGAAACATAATTAGCTTTTTTGATCTGATAACTTCAAGTTTTCATAGGAAACACATAAGGTAAACACTTTATAAAAGCACTGGCCATTAGTCAAAATAACTCTAATTTAAATTCTAGGTTTCATTCATTTCAATTACATACAGACTGAATACACAAATACATTTGTAAAAAAAAATTTCTTTTTCTTCAGTTTTTGTTTGTAAGGCGTTGTTTGCAGCATTTTTTTTTTATCCTATGGAATGTGTCACAAGTCATACATTTTTTCTGTCATCAGGTCTTCTTCTGTCATTGGTTGTCTGTTAAACTCTTGCCAGGGACTTGTTTGCATTGTTTGCGATGATCTCCATCCTCTGAAGGTGGGTTTTCACTGCTCTCCGGATCTGCTCCCATGCGTGAGAACTATATTTCTTAAACACAAGAGGAACATCTTTAGCTGTGTATCACTGACTTTATATTTTATATGGAAGAAAATAATTTCCTTTACTCATTACTAAGTAACATTAACATTGCAGAATCACAACTACAATATGCTTCATAAAGACACTAAGAACAATATAGCTGATGACAGAAATCAGTCAACTAATTGAAAAATATAAAATCACATAAAAACAATGGAATAAGCTGTGATATCAAATTATACAATCAAACTTACTTTTTTCTTTAAACTCTTCTTTAAAGTCCTGAAGTGCCTTGTTATCTTTTTCTCATATGACTCCATATGTGACGGCTTTTGGTATTGGGCCACCTGATAAAAAGCAAACAAAATATAAACAATGCGGGAAAATAACATAAATTTAGCCCTTTCATCTGAACATCAATATTTTTATGATTAATGTCATATAACAGTTTTGAGGTTAAAAGATTGAGAGGAATCATTCAATCTAAATTCATGCTCTTTTACTATTATGACAATCCTTTTATTTAAATTACAGGATTATACAGAATTCATATGGAATTCTGATATTATTTTCTCCTAAGCACAAACACTTTCAGACAAGACTTACACATTCTTTGAGCTCAGATGACTGCCTGTGCAGGTCTTTTAGGAAATATTCCACTAGTTTCCATTGCTCTGGATTCATGTGTTCTTTGGAATCCATGAGGTTGATGATCTGATCTAAGTTCAAGACAAGAAACCTCACCTGGTCCTCCACCTGTAACAGATATAATGCTGTGTAGGTAACTGGTCCCATATGAACACGTTGTATGTACGCACGTTTTGTATATGTTTTTTATAACGAGAAAACAACTTTCGTTATGCTGAGATAACGAAAAAACAAGAATGAAAAAAATCATAATGCATGGCCACTTATGACTTCTGTATTGACCTCTGTATTCAATCACAGAGAAAAGTTTACAAACCTTAGCATCTCCAATCAAGTTGTACAGGTGTCCTGGAAATCGCACCTTAACAGTCCCTGGATGTCCACCCTGTAAGACAGAGTACAACTTGTAATTTCTGATATGTTTCATAGCTGTTCATCCATATGCATATAATAATAATAATAATAATAATAATAATAATAATAATTACTGTATAAATGCTAAACTAATCAGATTAAACTGACGGCATTCCTCAATATGTTAAAACACGTTTAGTGCAGTTTTCCAGATAGTCGTGAATCATTCTGTAAGGTTTTAATTAACAACTACATTACTAAGACAAAAACAAGACATAGTCGAGAGCTTTAAGGACCTTGTAGAAAAGGGCTGTGGTTGTATTGCGCAGAGATCTAATGTCTTCTGATGAACATTCACAAATAAATCATGAAGCTTTTAAAGCGTAGACTACTTACCATTTTCTCAATCAGTGTCAGAGAATCGGCGTTCACCATCCTGTATCTGCCGAGCCATCTGCAAGCGGAGCATTGACTCAGCAGAGTTACAAATATCACACAAATATATGTCCACATTTGAGTTTGTTTCATCTTTGTATACGTGCACTAGCTTTCTACTGTGTCGCTCGAGGGAATGATGCAGGGACATGGTGGAGTTTGCTGGACTTTATTCGGGAGTATATGGAAAGGGAAAACGCGGCTTACTTTCACTTTTTAGCTGTAGTTAATGTCCATAGACTACTATACAACATATCTCATCTGGTCTGCTATATGAATAATAAAAACACTTTTAAAACCAATAGATTTTGTACTTAGAAAATAAGTGAAAAGCATATATATTTATATTTCATCTTTAATCGTCTTTAGCTCACTTGACACTAGCACACAGACTTTCGTCTAAAACACAAATGAATGCTATTAACATCTTCAGCATAAGTTACAGCAATCCCGAAAGAAAGCAATTTCTCAAAATAATTACCTGATTCCAAAGTATTTCAAGGTCGCTGACGTTTCCAAACGAGAAGGGGTTTATACCAGCGGGATGTGTTCAGAAAAACACTTTCTGTTTGAGACGTAATGCCTTACGCTTTGTTAACGCCACGTGATGACGCAACCTCCTACAATCGCTCTCATTGGACTTCACCGCACTTTCTCTATGGCGCAATGAAATGCAATTTCTCATCTTTTGTCACTACACTACAAGAAATGGGCTAGCATTGACCGTCAGTTTAAAGAAATATTTTGCTTTCAAGCATATCTTTCTATATTTGTTTTTACATAATAACACACATAGCTACTGGGAATAAAAGTAGCCTATAACCTGAATGCACTATGGCTTTGGATAAAAGGGTCTGCTAAATGTAAAACAATATTAGTAATATTAATAATAATAATAAACAACAACAACAATACGCCTAATAGTAATAATAAGGCTATAATAATAACTACTTTTATTATTATTATAGCCTAATTATTATTATTATTATAGCCTATTATTATTATTATAGCCTATTATTATAGCCTAATTATTATTATTAGGCCTATTGTTGTTGTTAACATATTTTATAGCATTTGCTTATAGAACATAATATATATATATATATATATATATATATATATATATATATATATATATATATATATATATATATAATTTTTTTTTTCAATGAACCCACGTTAAGCCATTTATAAAGCAGTGTTTGAAACAGGAATAGCTAATGAAAAAAAAAAAAACGTTAATATCCGACAACAGTAATTTCGAAAACAGTGTTTTGAAAAATGATAGCTGGTCAATCAGCGAATGACCAGCTTGCATCTAAATGACACTGATGAACTTGTAACGACAAGAAAAATTATAATTAATAAAACAGTCAGTAGGCGTGCAAATTTAAACAAATTAAAGATAAAGTACATTACAACAATACTTCTTGCACTTACATAGGTTGTATAAAATCTAACTTGGTTCTTCAAGTGCAGTGTAGGTGTTTTAAATACATATTCTCACCTCTGTGGTTTTCTCTGGTTCTTTATTACTGGCTGCGAAGTTGATGAATTGTTTTATTGTTAGAATTGTTTGTTTGAATCCTTAATTTTTCAGCATAGAAAAATCATCTTTAACCAATCTACATCCTCCTCACGCGTGATTTCAATCAACGGGAACTTGAATTCACTTTTAAGATGTTGCACCTCTTTGCCTGTAGGTGGCAAGTTTAGTAAAGATGACTTTTTTACAGGAGGTTTAATGAATGATGTTTTGATCGCAGTTTGAGACATGGTAAAAAAAAAAGAAAAAAAGTTAACAGCGCAGAAAGTGTTTACAGTAGACGTTTTGTTCACGATATTATGTCTTTTAAAAGTGAAGGAATAATAGAAAGTTACGGGAGACAGGGCCGTGCACAGACCTTTTGAGGGGCATGTGCTGAAACTGAAAAAGGGCACCCCCTCCCTTTTTTTTATATCAATTATATATATTCTCTTTTTTAGCTATTCTGTTTGGTTTCATAGGCTAATTTGTATTATTTGGCTAACATTATTATGAATTACATTGAGATCAGGGGAAGGTGAGCAATGAGTCAAGTATTTTTGACAAACTTTTTTGAAATATAATTTAAGTAATTATGTCCAACTCAATTCCAGATTATAAAAACTATAGCCATACCGTTACTATAACATATCCAACATGTATCCGCCTTCCTGGCAAAAATTTGATACTGTGGTGGACCAGGGATGTTGGTCTCTTGAAGGTCTCTTATTCACTACACTTTCCCTAAAATAAGCCAGCAATGAAAAAATAAATAAAAATAGTGTGAAAAGTACAGTTGCAGTGAAAAGCATTTATGAAGGATCACGTGACACTGAAGAGTACTGAACTGGAGTAATGATGCTGAAATTTTTTTTCACAAAAATAATTTACATTTTAAAATATATTCAAATAGAAAACAGTTATTTAAAATTGTAAAAATATTACATTATATTACTGTTTTTGCTGTATTTTGGATCAAATAAACGAAGCCTTGGAATGAATCATGAACTACATTCTGCATGATAAAATTAAGATTTTATAAGATAAAGATTTCACAGTGATCTTCTGTAATTTTTTTTAGTTACTACTACATTACTGTAGTAAAACCATGTTTTACTACATTTTATACAGAGAGTATATGGATAGTATACCATAAGATGATTAGCCTAAATGTTAATAAATTAAGTGTATCAGCAATCATAAATCAAAGAAGAAATTTCTTAGAAATATATTTATCTAGCTGACGAGGATCACTCGTCGCTTTGTGTAAGTTCCAGTACGAAACAGCGCGGGTGCGCACCTGTTATGATTTTCCGATGGTTAAAAACTAATTATATGTTGTTGTATTACTTATCAATATATAGTTTTTGACCAGCGAATGCGTGCAAATGTTATTTATTTATTTTTTGTCATTAAAACGGCGACGGTCTGCCGCTGCCGGCATCACATTACATTTTCATCTAATTACAGGTTACAAAATAGTTTTTGTAGCTATATAGACGGAGCGCTCAGTTTTTCCTGTGGTAAAATGCATTTGGCCAAAATCGCATTTTATAAAAGATGAAATGCTACTGTATGCACAGGCTATTTAAGTGTTGGTTATGTGTTGTCTATGACTAGATGGCAAATGCTAGCCCTCTCTCTCTCTCAGGCGACGTCCCACATGTCTCAGTCAGTCAGACAGACATCCAATAAATAAAATATGAGCCTTTATAGACATAGTGTTTAGTAGTACTTATTCAAACAACAAGATATATATTTACCCTTCGCAAAACCATTCAGCTCAGCTGTTGTCTACTGTGCGGCTGCTGTGGAACTTCAGTTGATTCAATGAATATAGAGGGGGGCGGAGTTATCAGCTTACTGACAGCTTGAGGATCAAATTAGATTTACACAAGCTCGTTTTAAGAACTTTCATTTGCTAAATATTTGTAAAACAGACATACAGATGTAAAGGGTGACCAATAGCATTGAAAAAAAGGGCACTTCGGAGTGTAAGGCAAAAAGGGCATGTGCTCTGCACAGGTTGAGCCCTACCTGTGCACGTGCCTGAAATAGCCTAACTTATCTACCACTTTACGGGTGCCCAAAGCTGCAGAGGCACATACATTTTAGGATTTAAAAGTGCTGTCAGGCACTCCCTTGTGGCATCTCCCTTCTCCGATACTTTCTTCTGTATGTAGTCAGTTTGGCCTTGAGGGCTTCAAAAAAAGCACTCAGCTCACATATGAGGTAGCTAAACTAACTTTCACAAACAAGCAAAGTATAACTTCTTCTGTTTTCTTCTGTTTTCTTTCATCACTGCATAACTGATCATGTAACTGCCTTTGTTAGATGCTAAATAGTATTTTGTATGATTTAGTTTGGCCTAAGTGTGTTTATTTTCATGCGTTCTCTAGTTCCTTTTTAAGCATGTGATTTAGTGGCTGATGATGTTTTTCTCACCTTTCTGGACATGGACAGTATACCGTACACACAGCTTCAACGGAGGGACTGAGAGCTCTCAGACTAAATCAAAAATATCTTAAACTGTGTTCTGAAGATAAACGAGCCTCACGAGTTTGGAACGACATGAGAGTGAGTTATTAATAACATAATTTTGATTTTTGGGTGAACTATCCATTTAAGACCAAGTGAAATGTATAACAAACTGCTCCAGAGGCCCAGCAGCATATAGATGACTGTGTGTGCACTTTGGATTGGGTTAAATGCAGAGCACGAATGGGTCGCCATACTTGGCTGCATGTCACGTCACTTTCACTTTCGTCATAAAGATCTGTAGGCCTAAAGTTTTTTTTTTTTTTTTTAATGCCGTCTATTAAGACATAAAGTAGCTCTATATTGCATCTAAAATGTGATAAAGGAGTGAACAGAATTTACTTGAAAGCTTAAAAAAAAAACTATAAAGAGAAACACTGTGTTAAAATATGTATACAAATATCCTAATATATATATATTTTTTTTTTGCATATTCGCTGTCCATTGGTTCACATTTACAACTATTTGAGTAAAATAATAAGGGTCGATTTTCGCGTTGGTCTGAACAAAAACAGCAGAATTAAGGGCTTAAAGGTTAAAAAGTGGTGTTTGTCCTATTGGTAGCAGCGCTGCGCTCATAAACGCCACTTTATCAGGCCTTTCATGGAGTCAGAATGAAATGAAAATAACTTTTCAGAACGTTTCTGTAGACAATTGTTTCCTCTCAGATATACATTTATATAACACCCTTGATGCTGCTCATATTTATTTCCTTTTGTTATTTAATCGTCACGTTCACCGATTCAACAGTGCAATCTTTATTTTCGTCATTTTACTATTTGACTCATACAACAGGCTCAACTATAACTGCCCTATAGGTTAGGCAGTTCCATAATGATGCATTTAAAGGAAAATTATCAGTCTCAGTTCCATAATGATGCACATAATGATACCCCTTTGTTTATTTATTTTTTCCAGATATAGGCTATACTCAGCAGCAGAGGCTAAATGAATACAATAGCTAATTTCAGGGAATTGTACTTCATACGTGAACAGTGGCGAAGACGGAATATTCCGCCATTAATGATGACGGTGTGGGTATTATTAATATAGCGCAGAGTCATTATTAGTTATGAGTGGAACACAGCCTGCCACACGCGCTGAATCGACAGAACTGAGTTCATAGAGCGCGAGGACCTGGGTTTATACGCTCGTGTGGTCTGTGAGCGTGGGAAGGTGAACTGTGCATGCGGTGAGGCGCTAGGAGTTTTGAAACGCTTATGATGTTAGCTGGAGGATAACCTCGAATGGGTGCTTCGCTTTCCAACTGTCTGAAAACAAAGGTTTGTTCTCATAAATTTTTTTGAAAGAAAAAAAAAGCAATCGTTCATTCATAGAAAGAACTGGGACTTGCCCGGCAACGTAGCCTATTTCGAGTTGGGAGTGAAAAGTGAAATGCTACTGGGGCGCACGTAGCCTAATACCACCCTGCGGTCTTGCTGATAATGATGACATATCCTGACCAATATTTAATCAATGTAATGAAAATATCTTAATTTGTACTTTAGAGTCATTACATAATTTAGTCATACAGGCGAGAGCGCTGTACTATCTTCCCCCATTTGTTTGATTATGAACTTTTTATTGACGTGAAACTCGTGAACTTTCATTTTATGGTTTCTGCGTGTTTAGAGTTGATCCATAAGAAAACCCAAAATGACAGTTATATTGATAACCAAAGAACTAATTAATTCTAAATAGCGTTTACACTAATTATAGTTTTCTAGGCTACTTAAGATTATTTAGCTGTAAAGACAACATTATTGTCGTGTGCTTGTCTAATAGAAAAGACAATTTTAGATGTATTATTTAACAAAAAATGCATTATGTAACAAATGATCAAAAAAATAAATAATTTATTTTAAACACATGTGGCATAAATACACTTCCACCAAAGCATTTCACAAAACGAAATTCGAGAGGTTTTAGAATATGAAACAATCTAAATATAAAATAAAAAGTCATGGACAATTTCTGGCTGTCAAACTTTGTAGAACATATTCATAAATAATATGATGAACTTCTGTTGCGACAGACAAGCTTTTCTCAATTCTGAGAAGAGAATCACTTGTTTGCAGATTTTATTTGATCATTTATATCTTGTGGGCACCGGAATGAGATAGATAGATAGATAGATAGATAGATAGATAGATAGATAGATAGATAGATAGATAGATAGATAGATAGATAGATAGATAGATAGATAGGCAGGCCGACCACATCCTTAACCACAAATTAGACAGAGGCGCATATAGAGGGAAACAGTTCAGCGAGTGCGCTGCGGTCTAGAAAATCCAGAAGCGAACACACAGACTTTCCTTTCATCACTCAGTTTAGTAGTATAAAACGGACCATTTGCATCCATGTCTTCAGAAATATCAGGAGATTTTCAAAAGGTTTCAACACCGTTTGTGACCGAGTGCTATTTTACAGCTCTTTTAATTTTTGACTTTTTGCCTAATCGTTCGGATCTTTTTGGTTTTTGGCTTCAAACAAATATAATGACACTTTGGAAATGTATCGCTCTGCTGTGTCAATTTCTTTTTTTCGCCCAGATTTGTTCAATGCCAACAAAATGCACTTTGCGGCGGGACCTGGTGAAAAAAACTCACAAACTACTTGAGAATATGGTAAGTTATTTTTTTTTCTTCCCGGTTGCTTTTTATTTATTTACCTGTTGTATATATTTAGGCTGTATCTTTACCTCGGACTCTCCTTACAGGGAGGTCTTTTTCCTCGTAAATGCTTGAAAGAAAACGTCGTAATAACCTTCCCGACATCTGCACTGCAATCAAATGACTCCAGTCAGGTAAACTATAAACACTATAAATCAAGGGTCATTCCATGCACATTAGCTCCATGACTGTCTACATGTTTCTGTTGAACACTTGCTAGGACCAGACATTATGGAGGAGACCAGGCATAATGTTTTCTTTGTTATATGTTTACTTTGCAGAACATCGGCGTAGCAAAGGCAATCTATAAGATCATGGAGCACACTGACTACCTGTTTGCGAACGATAGTCATCCACAATCCTGGAACCAGAAGAAAGTGGTGGATTTCCAAGACATAGTTTATCGTTTTACTGACGAGTACACATGTGTAAGCGAATAATACATCTATTTTCAAAACAGGATTTTATAGATTAATATGTGAACATGCCTGTAAGTGTTTCATATTTATCTTTCGTGTGTAGATTATGAGGAGAGAGCAGCGACCCGTGGATGATTTTCCCACAAGAGAAGGTGCACTGAAAACCTACTTTGATAAACTGGCCACTCTCCTCAGAAACAAGGTACACCAAACTTTGTTTGTTTTCAACATGCATAAAATATTGTCTACAAAGCACCCTAACAAAATACTGTTATTCAAGCCCATAGCTATTATAAATTGCTGTCTTTTTTTCTCCTTCAGGACTACAGTTACTGTGCATGGGAGGTGGTTCGAAAGGAGCTCCTGCGTGTTCTTACATTGACGCTTAAACTTGTGTCTTTTACTTAAATTGTTCAGTTTTCGTGGAATGATTATTTATTTATTCTTATTATTTATTTATTTATTTATTTATTTATTAATTTATTTATTTATGTATTTATTTATTTATTTGACTGATTGATTAATTTTTGTAATAATGATATGATTATTTAAGATGACTACTGAAGACTCAATAAAACTGAAGACACTGAAGTGCATATCTCAGAGTATAATTTACAAGCGGCGACTTACAAACAAACAATAGCACAAAAACAAGAGTTGTTTATCCCATACAGCAAAATATACTTACAAATATATTTTTAGATATACAAAAATGGCCAAAAGCATGTGTGTGTGTGTATATATATAAAAAACCTCTAAGTGCCATTTGAAATTTTCATCTAAAATTAGGATTTTTATCAAGCTCCTATGCTTAGGTTGAGTCGTTTTACTTTAATGGCAACGTGCAGGTCCTTTTCCAGGCTATTAAAGTGAAATAACTGAACATAAATATCGGAGCCTGATAAAAATCCTAATTTTAGATGAAAATTTCAGATGGCACTTAGAGGTTTTTGCATCAGAACTCTTCATATATATAGCAAGGAAAATGCTTTACAACTGAAATTAGTGCTTTTAAGTGTCCAAGACCGCAAAGTGAAGGTACTGGGGACAGGTCCCATGTGTTCGTAAAGCCCAACGTGGGCTGCTATAGGGTAGTTCACTCCATTATTTCGAAAGATTGTTTTGATCTTAATGAACATTAGTGGCGTTCCAAGTCGCATATGCACTATTATGTGCCAGTTTTTAATATAAATAGTGTAGTAAGTGTGTTCACACTGAGAATTCTAATACAGCAAAATTGCCTTCAAATGCCGACATGATGCACTTATAAACAGACAGACCCCCCCCCCCCCCCCTTCTCATTCAAAGAGTTTTCTTTATTTTCATGACTATGAAAATTGTAGAGTCACACTGAAGGCATCAAGGGCTATTTGACCAAGAAGGAGAGTGATGACCTGCTCCAGATGACCTGGCCTCCACAGTCACCGGACCTGAACCCAATCGAGATGGTTTAGGGGTGAGCTGGACCGCAGACAGAAGGCAAAAGGGCCAACAAGTGCTAAGCATCTCTCGGGGAACTCCTTCAAGACTATTGGAAGCTCTTGAAGCTCATCAAGAGAATGCCAAGAGTGTGCAAAGCAGTAATCAAAGCAAAAGGTGGCTACTTTGAAGAACCTAGAATATGACATATTTTCAGTTGTTTCACACTTTTTTGTTATGTATATAATTCCATATATAATTCCACATGTGTTAATTCATAGTTTTGATGCATTCAGTGTGACTCTACAATTTTCAATTTTCACGCAGAAGTTTGTTGATCAAAATGTAGTGTACAAAGTAGATAAGGAAAACTAGGATGCCAGTATTCAAAGCTACTGTCTAGAGTGCGTGGAATGGTGTGCTGTGATTGGTTGAGTGGATATATAATTTTCTGCAGAGAAAGGAGACTGTCGCCAGTTTGGAGAAAAAAAAAAAGGAGAAAACAACCTTATAACTCTGTGGATATCATATTTTGCGTAAAAAAAAAAAGACTTTTCAATACCTACCAGATACTATACAGGTCCTTCTAAAAAAAATAGCATATTGTGATAAAAGTTCATTATTTTCCGTGATGTAATGATAAAAATTAAACTTTCATATATTTTAGATTCATTGCACACCAACTGAAATATTTCAGGTCTTTTATTGTTTTAATACTGATGATTTTGGCATACAGCTCATGAAAACCCAAAATTCCTATCTCAAAAAATTAGCATATCATGAAAAGGTTCTCTAAACGAGCTATTAACCTAATCATCTGAATCAACTAATTAACTCTAAACACCTGCAAAAGATTCCTGAGGCTTTTAAAAACTCCCTGCCTGGTTCATTACTCAAAACCTGACTGCTGTCCAGAAGGCCATCATTGACACCCTCAAGCGAGAGGGTAAGACACAGAAAGAAATTTCTGAACGAATAGGCTGTTCCCAGAGTGCTGTATCAAGGCACCTCAGTGGGAAGTCTGTGGGAAGGAAAAAGTGGCAACAAACGCTGCACAACGAGAAAAGGGTGACCGGACCCTGAGGAAGATTGTGGAGAAGGACCGATTCCAGACCTTGGGGGACCTGCGGAAGCAGTGGACTGAGTCTGGAGTAGTAACATCCAGAGCCACCGTGCACAGGCGTGTGCAGGAAATGGGCTACAGAGAAGCAGCACTGGACTGTTGCTCGGTGGTCCAAAGTACTTTTTTCGGATGAAAGCAAATTTTGCATGTCATTCGGAAATCAAGGTGCCAGAGTCTGGAGGAAGACTGGGGAGAATGAAATGCCAAAATACCTGAAGTCCAGTGTCAAGTACCCACAGTCAGTGATGGTCTGGGGTGCCATGTCAGCTGCTGGTGTTGGTCCACTGTGTTTTATCAAGGGCAGGGTCAATGCAGCTAGCTATCAGGAGATTTTGGACTGGAGCACTTCATGCTTCCATCTGCTGAAAAGCTTTATGGAGATGAAGATTTCGTTTTTCAGCACGACCTGGCACCTGCTCACAGTGCCAAAACCACTGGTAAATGGTTTACTGACCATGGTATTACTGTGCTCAATTGGCCTGCCAACTCTCCTGACCTGAACCCCATAGAGAATCTGTGGGATATTGTGAAGAGACAGTTGAGAGACGCAAGACCCAACCCTCTGGATGAGCTTAGGGCGCTATCGAAGCTTCCTGGGCCTCCATTACACCTCAGCAGTGCCACAGGCTGATTGACTCCATGCCACGCCGCATTGAAGCAGTCATTTCTGCAAAAGGATTCCCGACCAAGTATTGAGTGCATAACTGAACATAATTATTTGAAGGTTGACTTTTTTTGACACTTTTCTTTTATTGGTTGGATGAATTATGCAAATTTTTTGAGATAGGAATTTTGGGTTTTCATGAGCTGTATGCCAAAATCATCAGTATTAAAACAATAAAAGACCTGAAATATTTCAGTTGGTGTGCAATGAATCTAAAATATATGAAAGTTTAATTTTTATCATTACATTATGGAAAATACCGAACTTTTATCACAATATGCTAATTTTTTTTAGAAGGACCTGTACAGTTTTTGGTGAGAACTCAATTTTTTCTTTCTTTCTTTTTTTAAATAACTTTTATGCGTTTATGCTCTTCATATAGCATATATATATATTTTATATATATATATATATATATATATATATATATATATATATATATATATATATATATATATACACACACACACACACCTAAAGGATTATTAGGAACACCATACTAAAACTGTGTTTGACCCCCTTTTGCCTTCAAAACTGCCTTAATTCTACGTGGCATTGATTCAACAAGTTGCTGAAAGCAGTCTTTGGAAATGTTGGCCCAGTTGATGGAGATTTGTGGGATGCACATCCAGGGCACGAAGCTTCCGATCCACCACATCCCAAAGATGCTCTATTGGGTTGAGATCTAGTGACTGTGGGGGCCATTTTAGTACAGTTGTTAGTAACATTGTCATGTTCAAGAAACCAATTTGAAAGGATTTGAGCTTTGTGACATGGTGCATTATCCTGCTGGAAGTAGCCATCAGAGGATGGGTACATGGTGGTCATAAAGGGATGGACATGGTCAGAAATAATGCTCAGGTAGGCCGTGGCATTTAAACAATGCACAATTGGCACTAAGGGGCCTAAAGTGTGCCAAGAAAACATCCCCCAGACCATTACACCACCACCAGCAGCCTGCACAGTGGTAACACGGCATGATGGACCCATGTTCTCATTCTGTTTACGCCAAATTCTGACTCCATCTGAATGTGTCAACAGAAATCAAGACCCATCAGACCAGGCAATATTTTTCCAGTCTTCAACTGTTCAATTTTGGTGAGCTCGTGCAAATTGTAGCCTCTTTCTCCTATTTGTAGTGGAGATGAGTGGTACCCGGTGGGGTCTTCTACTGTTGTAGCCCATCCGCCTCAAGGTTGTGTGTGTTGTGTCTTCACAAATGCTTTGCTGCATACCTCAGTTGTATCAAGTGGTTATCTCAGTCAAAGTTGCTCTTCTATCAGCTTGAATCAGTCGGACCAATTTCCTCTGACGTCTAGTATCAACAAGGCATTTTCACCCACAGGGCTGCTGCTGGATGTTTTTCCCTTTTCACACCATTCTTTGTAAACCCTAGAAACGGTTGTGTGTGAAAATCCCAGTAACTGAGCAGATTGTGAAATACTCAGACTGGCCCGTCTGGCATCAACAACCATGCCACGCTCAAAATTGCTTAAATCACCAAACATTCAGTTTGGAGTTCAGAAAATTGTCTTGACCAGGACCACACCCCTAAATGCATCGAAGCAACTGCCATGTGATTGGTTGATTAGATAATTGCATTAATGAGAAATGGAACAGATGTTCCTAATAATCCTTTAGGTGAGTGTATATATACACAAAGTACACAGTATAAACACACACACAGTTGCAATCCAATTTATTCAACCCTTCAGAGACTCTAGTGGCCTACTTTACAAATACAAGCATTCTGAAGATACAGGATTTTATTAAAAAAAATGCATCTATATCAGTTTACTGGCATATTAAAAATGACAATGTCAATATAATGTAATTTTAACACAGCTTTGTCATAATCATTCAATTCCTATTCAACATTGCTTTTTTTTAGTCACTTTTTAATGGTGGGGAACAAAATCGTCTTAGAATCTCTATTAAAAACAGAATTAGCTTGAGCTGTTACACATGCATATACTTTGCCCATCCATGTGCTGAAGAGTAGCAAATATACAAATTCAACAGCGGTCTCTCAAAAGCTAGAAGAAATTAGTTTTATCAGAAAATCTAAAAAAGATTTCGTAGATACAGTCTTATTCCTTAGCTAAACATGTGTTGAACAAGAAAAACTTGAAGAAAAAGCACAATTTCATAATACATTTTACCAGAGCAACTGAGGAAAACCTGCAATGTACAGCCAAAGATTTGCAAGACGATCCGATGAAAGGAGGAAAAACATTTCAACGCAGAGAATAAGATATACTCTAGATAACTATGACCTTTGTGTCAGAGCCGAAATGAACAAGAAGAACATAAAAAGCCGACATGAACATGTTAAAATTCATTTGGGTAGACCTCTGGAGTTCTGGAAGAATGTTTTATGGAGTGATGTGACCAAGCTTTTTGACCCATGGATCAGCTGTATGTCTGGTGCAAAAAAAAAGAAAAAAAAAAAAGAAAAAAAGAAAGACAGAAAAAGCTTATAAACAGAGGAATCCCATCTTGGTCAAACTTGGAGGTGGACAGGCCCTGTTATGGGGGTGTTTACATCATGTCTGTATGAAGGACATCATGGATTCTTTGAAGTATCAAGCAATTTTGGCAAGAATTGTGATGCCTTTGGTGCAAAGACTGAAGCTAATGATCAATGGAGTTTCCTGCAGGACAGTCATCCCAAAGTACACATTCAAATCTACTTCTGCTTAGCTCAGGGATCAGTCATTGGATGTACTTAAGTGGACTGTTGAGTCTCCAGATTTAACTCTCATTGAAAATATATGTTATTATCATTAAGTTTGTTAGTGTTTCAAATCTTTTTCAGGCGAGGATTGAGCCAAGACCACAGTAGAAAGGTGACAGAAGCTTCGGAGCACTTATAGGCTGCGTTTATAGCGCTGGTTTAAAAGAATAAAAGATTCTGCACAAAAATTGACTTTGGTCATGATTCATCTATGTTCAGTTTTCAGAATCATTTAAATGTGAATCAAGAAACTTTCTCTAATAGTTCACTGAACTATTACACTTCAAATTTGCATTCGCTCTAGAAAAAGAAATAGACAAAAACAGGATGTTTTTTTGCAGCAATGTACAAACACAGGATATGTGGTTAAAGTGTGATCAGGAATAGGTCTATTCAGATCTCATTTAATGTCTGCTAAAAATATAAATAGTTTCTACTGGAACAAACAGCACATAGATGCACAAATGTATAAGGTCAAGTCATCAATATGTAAGGTCACAGTTTTGAGAAAGAGAGATAAAGTTTGAATATCAGCCTTACTATTTCACTACACCTGGTGTAACCATTCCTGTGTTAACAGTTCACATTCATAATTAGTCATCCACCGTCCTTATCCTCACCAACCCACCCTCCAATCCAATTTTTTGTTAATTTACACACTTATTATTGATCTCAAAACTCAATTAAGCTAATTTCACCAAAAGTCAAATATTGCAAAGATCTCATAAAACAAGATTGTACAAAACAAGACAAGATGAGAGGTCAGTATTCAAAATGCATTTATCATTCAAAAATGACTAAAACTTATGTAAAATTTAAAAACAAACAACCAAGCAAACACACACACACACACACACACACACACACACACACAACCTTAATAAATAATAAATATATAATAAATTAATGAAGTCATCAGGTTGTGAACTGTCCAGTGCTGAATGGAAATGGTGCAATTTAAAAGTGAAACTGATACAGTGATTAGAAACAGTATTAACAGACAAAACAAACATTAAATAAATAAATAATAAATAATCAATAAATAGGGACTAACTTATAAATCTGAAAACTTATAACATGATGTCGTGGTTGTGATCCAGTATGAACTTCAGAGTGCGGACAATCTCTTTTCTGACAATTTCCCATGCGCAAAAACTGAAATCCTGCACAGAAAAAAGGCATTCAGCATTAGGATGTTTATCATAGAACACAAGAGATAGGCTAGGACTAAGTTATAGGTCGAGGAGACTAGCGTACCTTTTCTTTCAGAGTTGAGGATAAAGTCTGGAAGTAAACCTTGAGTGAAGCTTCTCTGTTGGCGAAATCCTGTGCAGCTACAGACTTGCTCATGATCTATATTTGCCAAGACCCAGAAAACATGAAATACTGAATATAAAAGGAAATTACAAGTCATACAAAAATTACACAGTTATTTGGCAATACGTGATTCTGATTCACAATTGAGGCACCCAGCTGTCAAATATTTCTGCGTGGCCATATAGTCCAGGATAACATGGTACAAGTGACAAGTGACATGGTGCTACTAAATGTCTGTCACAGTATGTACCACTCATCTCTCTCTCTCTCTCTCTCTCTCTCTCTCTCTGTGGCATATAGAGGCTAATTGGCACTTCATGCATCTCAAAAACTTCACTGACGGAGTTAAAACGGCGCGTCAGAGGCCTGCATTATTACTTTTATGCTTAACACGAAACCTTTTATATAGAAATATCTGGAATTTCCAGTTAAAGGGGGAAAAAAACAAAGAGATTGCTATGATGAACTAGGCCTACAACCCGACAAATGACTGGATGACAGATAAATAAATAAATGAAGACAATTCACTCGTATTGCAGAATAATAATAGTTCATATTATTAATAGTAGCCTATAATTTAATCACATGTGATTTCAAAGAAGACAAGATCTCAAAACGTTAAGGTGTCAATTTAAAAAATAAGAAATCAGTTTTCTTACGCATTTGCTGTCCGTAATCTGGCGGTACAGGAGGCCTCGAAACTCAGTCCACTTCTGTGCATCCCACTGGTCTGGATCATTGTAGTTCTCAAACAAAGCGTCAATACTTTCAAGTGTCTGGTAAACAGCCTTTTCAACACCAGTAACCTGAACAAGAGTTGGAAAGTAATCAGATGTGCACAAAAGTCATCCTCAAATAATAAAAAATTGTATTACAAATATTTATTCAAAGATTTTACCTGATCCGTGTTGTCAGACTCGAACGCATCTTGCGGGAAAGGTATGGCAACATTTTCCTTCAGGCACTGCACGGGGAAAAATCCCCCCTGAGACAAAATACAAAACAATATATTTTTCAATGAATATGTATATTCGCCTATTACTGAATTGTACCTGTGAAGATTCTCAGCAGTTCTCACCGCGGTCTCTATCAGTGTATAAGATCTCTTCAGTAAGTCATTACGAAGGATGCAGTTTGTTGGCAAGGACCAAACCTGCGCAAAGCAGAAAAAGCTGCACAGCAGGGCCACACGATGAAGGTCCATTCTGACAGATGCCTAAAAGATCAGAGACCTTGCGAGATTCAAACAAGAATGCAACAATTTCAAGCCATGAATAATCCGATTCATTTAAATAAACCACTTATTCGCCTGCTGACCTTGTTAAGTTGTCCTTTGTCCTTCACAACTTGATAGTCGTAAGAGTAAAGACTCACTTTAGCTCGGTAGTTTATATACTGCATTTTGGAGATCGTAGGGAAAGTAATTTTTACTTGGTATTTTTTGACGATCATTTTCAGCATCAGAAAATAAGAAATGGGCTCAATTTGTATTTTCGTCTTGGACCGCTGCTGTCATGCTACTTCTCATTCAGTGCATCTCGACTTCCCCTTATCAACGTTCATTTGAAGCTAAGACCATATGTCACAATCTGACGTTTGAGTCGCAACTATTGGTTTTAATTAATTTTGTAATATGTATGTAGTATCTGAGAGCCCATGGTACAATCGAATCCCAATAGAACAAACAAATACATTCCAGTGAATATGAATAAATGATGACATATGAATAATGATACATTTTGAGCTGCAAAACACTATACAGCTGACCGACAATGTGGCATGTTGACATGTTTTTGATCAAGACAGAACTAGTTGTCGACAACTTGGCTACTATTTTACTAGTATTGAAGTGGTACATCTGAATGCTTTGAAACAGATGAGCTCGACAAAAATAGCATATGTTCCTGTTAAAGCATCTTCAGATATATTCAAGATGATTCTTATAAATATGAATCCCCTTGTGTAAAGTGTACTCAAAGCCACCTAATGCAATTCTGTGCCCTGTCGTATAAAAACAAACAAACAAACAGCGCTCTCTTGGATGCATAAAAAAGGGATGAGAAATAAGTTAGAGATAAATCGGGAGGTTATACAGTGTATGCTAATAACACTTTATATTTGTGATTTACTCTATGGCCAATAACAAATGTGTGATAATCATAGATCCTTTCTCAGATATTCCTGATCTCAAGCCTCCTACCTCTAGTTTTGCTCTAGGCCTCGGTCTGTGGTTTTAAATCAGAGCAGAATAACAATTGCTCATTTAATACTTGGCTTTAATAAATCGAACTTATATTGGTCTAAAAGTAACCTATCATCATCTATTGTTTATATTATTAATAAATAATTAGAATTACCCCCAAGATATAATTTACAAATTCCTTATACTTTAGTAAAATATATAACATGAATATCACAAATTAATTTTTGAACAATTAATTTATGTTGCCTTTGTAATAAGATCTATTCATATGAGTATTTTATTTTGAAAGCTGATTAGGTTTCTGAAGAATTGTGCCCACAATAACAGACTGGGATTTGCCCGAGATGATAGCACATAGTGCACAAAACCACAAACAATCTATGTGGTTTTAAGAAAAAAAAAAAAATATCGTTACTCTTGGTTTGGCTTCTAATGAAATGCAACGACTGGCAAATTTCAACCTCGTGAGAACATGGAGAGACCCCCACTGGCATCTTACCTTGAAAATGAAAGGAAGACAGGGAACCGAAAGTGTGTCGAACCAAGCTGAGTGATCATGATAGTACTGTGTGAGCTTGTTTGAGAGCAAGAGGAATCAAGTACTGTGCTTTTGGTTCTGCCAGACGCCTCAAATCAGACTACAAATCAGAAAGAGACACACACAGAAAAAGACACAACTAATAAAATACTAATTAACTTAGGTTTGTGTCTCAAGAGGTTATTAATGTCCTTCTCTTTATAAGTCAAGCATACAAATCTCAACATCTTTAACAGAGCTGTGTTCACGCCAGAACTTTTGATTTCTTTTTGAGAACTTCCTTATTTTGCCAAAATGTGGAACTTCACAACTTTCTTCAGCAATTTAAACAGCAACCATTTAAGACCTAACCAATAAGGACACTTTAAAATGAACCCCTGTTCTATTTATTTAAATTTTCATTAACTTACGATCTCTAACTCAATACAGTAATGCTTTAAACCACAAGCATTAAAAAAGAAGACAAACCAATATGTGCACTTTTAAGCCTAAACAAAGGTTTACATAAAAATACATATTAATTACACACTCACACACACACATACATATATATATATACATACATATCAGACAGCAGATATGCTTTTTCACTTTTTCTTTACTAGTGAGTGAGGGACCCTATAGGTCATGTAAGTTAGAATAGCAAAATAAAGTACACTGTGACATATTATACCCAAACATTATTTATACAGCGGACAGTAAAATTGATACAAACTTTGGAACAAAAATAATTTGGTCTGACTATAATTTGCTTAAATATTATCTATCATTATGGAAATGAATTTGTTCTGATGCGTTTAATTTGATGTACTAAAACAACGAATATAACAACTAAATAAAAATTAATACAAAAAATACAGACATATAAAAAACAAAAACTACAGCAAAACTACATTACAAAAAAATGTGCAATTGAATTGCAACACTTACTGCCACCTACTGGCTTTTAACTTTAGAAGCGCCTCATCAGTGTGTAAAAAGGAATTTTTAATCACACAAATTAATAGACACAGGGTATTTTAGGTAAACTGGGTAACCTGGTTTTAAGGATCTACTGATATTATTCTTAAAACTGGATCAAAAATGCATTAAAAATCTACTTGACAAAGAAAAAGCAAGTCAACCAAACAAATACAGCAAGGCAAAAGCAATAAATAAAAGAGAAGCACATATGATTAAAATCCACTGCCCCAAATATATTTTATTTAACACAACAAACAAAAACCCATTTTAATGAGAACATACTAAAACCTGTCTTAATGTATTCTAAGGTAATGCAAATACAGTAAGTCAAACAAAGAGGTTGATTATACATTGCACACAAGAGATTTTGTTTAAGTGATAAAGAGATGCATTTTGGATTGCTGAAGTCCTTATGAAATGAGATGATTTTTTTGGCTTGACATCTGACCTGACCTTTAAACCTCAACCTGTGTGACCTTGGTAGTATCAGCCACCTTTAAAAAAAACAGAGAATTGCTTTGGAAATAGAGAAGATGAATCTGAGGTCAGTTGCACTGAAATTGGGAGGTTAACCACAGAGAATGACCGTAATGCTGTACACATTATGGTCAATACCAAACATTAAAGAGAAAACTTATATAATTTTCAGTGGTCACTTATCTGGAAAACATTGGCAACTGTGTGGGTTGAGAAAGCTGAGTGGGTGTCAGGGAGGTCCACTGTGAGGTCCCATGGGGAATCCTTCTCAGTATTACTGTCAGAACCTTCAAACTCATTCCAGGAGATGTCATTTACCTACCACATAAAGTAATTGGCTTTCAGATAGATTTCTGATTGGCTGTTGCCAAACCACAGACCAACTGGATAAGAACTGAAAGTGACTGGCTAGTTCCCCATTGCAATGGTTAATAACATTGAAAAACAATAACCTTATGAGCTGATGACCAGATTTTTTTTACATTTACTTCTTTCCAAATGGAATAAATTCAAAACATTATTGATCAGAATGTTCAAAGATCTTTAAGGAACACTTGCTTTTATGACTCCTTCCGACTTTTCCTCTGGAAGGATCTCATCTGGATCGTACTTGATCACAATCGCTACTTTCCCATTTCCTATAAGACATTAATGACATGAAATGGATATTACTACGGATTGCAATGTGTTTTGTGATGGCTGTGTACAGTAGTAGGCTGTTGGAAGTACTTACCCAAGATCATGAGAAGCACCTTTTCAAAGGCAGCCACCACAGCTTTGTCTTTGACACGTTTCATTAGCGTCTCTCTTTTTATCAGCTTTTCCTCTGGATCTAAAGAATTCAACATTTTAGCAGATGTTGCGGCTTATGCATGTTGTCATGTAGGGCAATTTAAAAAACCAAAATAAACAAATTAATAAATATGTTAATGTTTGGTTTACAATACAAACCAGTCCCGAAGAGATGCAAAGTTTGTCTTGAGGGAAGAATTAGGAGTCTAGAGTAGACCAGCCGCCAAAGCTCAGATAGTGATAAGCCAGGTTGCAAAATTTGGAAAGGCTGACAGGTTTAGTGCTATAGAAAGACAGATTCTGCTCCGTGCTCAATCGGACCTGAAGGAGAGGCTAAAAGAGAGAATAAGCAATGAATTTGCAAAACAACTTTCAACTCAAACCTTCTCAAAAATAAATCTAAAAAGTAGCCCATCACATTGCAGCTTTATCTGTAGCTGTAACACTTGTTTTAAGGAGAACTTTGGAAAAGGCAGTGCTTATCAGTGGCCTGCTGAGCTTTGGAGGCCAGTGCCGATGAGCAGAACTTCACCAGTGCTTAGAACCTATGTTCTGCCACCGTGACAGACCTTCAACAGCTAAAGAGCTCCGAATACTGAATACACGCTCCACAGGGACTCATAAGAAGTCAGGTGAGAAGATTAATTCAAAGTAAAAGTTGGGTACATTTATAAGATTGCTGGTGATTTTGCACTAAAAATACCTAAAAGTCCAAAGCTGACCAATCTCTGAGTTATGCAAACATTATGCTTGTGTACATTTTTGGGCAAAGGTTAACCTGACTTGAAGAGCAAGTTAAAGGCATATTATTGTATTATTAGTTAGATAAAAGGTAACAGTACGATGAAATCTAATAATAATAAAACAACACAATACACTCAAGTTACATAAATTTAAGCCTCTGAAAATATTGGCTGAATGTCCCAAAAGAAAATAGTTTTATTTTCGAGAGGGACTTTAAACTCGATTATATCGACTTCAGTATCCATGAGATATGAATTTTAAATAAAGCCTAAACTCGGCAACGTTGTGGCTACCTCATAATTTAAAACACTAGACAAAATAATGTGAATAATTACACTGCCCTCTGCGACTTCCGTAAACAGAATCGCATTTCGCGCTCTTGGACGTCATATTACGTAATGCGCTGTGATTGGATCAGTGAAAGGATTCTGAAAGGATTTAACAAACTGGAGTTTCCTCGGTGACGTAATAGCACGTTCCAGACGTTCTGAAAGCTTCCACAATAATAAAACAACATAATTTGTAAACATTCTAAAAATGTAATCTTGTCTCATCCGGTTGATATGTAGAGATCTGCGACACTGCGTCGATAATTCTTTTATTTTTCTTATTATTTATTTAAATCTATCTTTTTGGCATGTGTTGTTTTAATGTGCCAATGTTTGTAGCTTAATAGCAACAGTAAAATTGTCGGTCAGTTTTATCTTGCTCATTGTTTTGGTACGCATTACAGCTCATGATAGGGAACAGCAACATATTTTGATCTGAAATTTTACTTTTATGTGTGCATGTTAAGACAGGCAGGACAATTAAACCACACGGAAAAAGAACATGGGATGCAACTTAAAAATTTAATGGAGAAAAATACAGCGCTTGAAGAGAATACGAATAAGCAGAGCATAATCTATGAGACAAATGTTTACGTACATACACTGAAGAGTGAACCAATCCAATTTAAGACGTAACACTGATAGTTAGCCCTTTTCTAAACCCATTGTCAGCACTTTGACTTAAGTCAATTAGGCCACATTTGAAAATATTGCCAGAAATTGCTTAGCACCACTGTGAAGTGTTATAGCCTTTCACGTTTTAAAGGAACGGCTTTAATTTCTGAGCACTCCCCAATGAGAAGAATAAATACATAGGTAAGGTTTAAATATGGGAGGGAAAAGAAAACACAGACCTAGACATGCCTTGTTGACATTTCCTGCATATATAAGACCAGACTTTAAACTGGTCTTAGATTTGCAGCAAAGCACAAACGTGTTCAAGGCATTGACTAGCAATCACCAGCGCCATCTACAGGGTGCAGTTGGAATCCAAGGATCTCCTGCAATTTGCAACCCTCAAGTAGGTCTCGACCTTGTGCATGTCCTTCTTGAAGCAAGCCAGCAGACGAAAGCTCTCTCTAAGGCTGTTATCCCCCATGGTCAAGTAGAATTCCTCAAAGGGCAGCGGCAGGGAGTCGTTATCATCCATGTTTGGTTGACCATCGAGACATGCCTGCACAGAAACAAATGTAAAATGATCTTATAGCTGTCTAATAAGGTGTGAAGATGCTGTCACACCTCCTGGTATGATCGCTAGACACTTGCTTGTCTTTCTCACCTGGATGAGCACACTGATGCCCATTTTCAAGTCGGCCAGCTTCTCAGTGATCTGGTTGGGGTTGCCGACGGTCAGGCTGTTTGAGACGGTCCCGCTCAGGGTCTGGCTGGGGAACTCCCAGGACTCAATAAGGCGAAAAGAGACGCGAAGAAGCTTCAACATCTGAAGAGAGAAAAAAATAAACTATTAAATTGAAGGCTTCAGACCACTGGCCATTTTTTTATGTTTATGCTGCCCATATTTAATCAATTCCAAATGCTTCTCAAACTATGATATGCAAAATGTGATGGAAACAGTTCATCTCTTAGCATCTACCTTTACTGCTCACTGTGGTCCAAATTTTTTTTTTATTATTCATTTATTTAAACAACTTTCTATTATTATTATTATTATTATAATTTTGCTTTATTCTACTGGTTATTACTTATTTTAATCATATTAATGTACTTAGTTAAATCTGATCATTATTTTTATGCATTTTTATATTTTTACACTGTTTTTCTCCAAACTTTTCAAAATACCCTTTGCGGCCCCCTCCAATCCGAAAACCCTTTGGACAAAACATGTTGGGATTGAATTTTTAATGATATAGTTTACTCACAGAGCTCTTCTGTGTTTCATCTTTCCCAGTGGGCGCCTCGATGTAGTCAGAATTGCAGAAAGACAGAGGGAAGATTTTACTCAGCTGTCTGCGTTCCTCAGGCAACAGGCTGTCCTCCTTGATAACAAAAGGCAAACTGTATTTAGTATTGTATTTAAAATTGATTCTTTATAATACATTTAACTCACTCAAAAAAAAACTAAATAATTGCATCTGACAGAAGTTCGCAGATGAGTTTTCAAAGTCCTAAGCTTCAGTGTAGTTAGTTAAAATTTCACTTTTAAACCTACTAGTCCTGAATAGATTTGAATGAGAATCTTACAAAGTCGTTAATCATTTTTGCAGCCAGCTGATGCAGGTGTTGCACACGGATGACTGCATTATTGAAGAGCCGCTGGTTGTCTGATGCTCTCCCCTGGTTCACCAACAAACTAACCAGCACCACCGATAACAGCACTAATGCTAGGAGAGGAAAAGAAGGAGATTTGTCTTTCATCTGAAACAGTCTGGTTTCAAAGCTCCTGAAAAACTTACCAAATAACCAATGAAATCAAGATTTTGAAGGGAAAAAAAATGTTTTATCCAATTTTGTTATCCTCTTAAAACTATAAAATTACTTTTACAGGTAAGAAAAAAA
This sequence comes from Carassius auratus, assembly GCF_003368295.1. Classification (NCBI taxonomy): domain Eukaryota; kingdom Metazoa; phylum Chordata; class Actinopteri; order Cypriniformes; family Cyprinidae; genus Carassius; species Carassius auratus. Next base: position 12,013,197 of record NC_039245.1, on the reverse strand, counting down.
AATATATAATACATATATAATAAATGAATTAAATATATAACTAAATAGGGATATTTAAAAAGAATAAGATACGATATCCATGTCCTAAGTACTACAAATAACATGCAACAGAAAGCATCACAGACATACCTCTAGCCATTTCGCTCAGGGTAGACAAACTCTTGCAGGCTAAGTTAAAAGCTTGTGAATGTTTGCTTTTCTGGCTCAGGTACTGATATTTATATGTGGCATGAACATGTTTTGATTCATCTTAATGCATGAGAGTTGAAACATGAGAACTATGTTTTATTAAGCATTGCTGCGTGTATACGAACCAGTGCAGTGGTTCCGGTCATTTATGTGTATGGCTATTTCCATGACTCTGGGATGATGTTGGAGACAAAGAAAGGTCATGGTTTTATTTATTGAAAGAAATAATATTGATATGAAAGAAATACAACAGCAAGTTTCATCTCCATGTGAAAATATGGAAAAAATTGCGGCCTTTATTTTCTGAAAATGTTTTACAAACCACTCTTATATTTGAATCCGGTGGTTGTCATTGGCGCAGCACTAGTCTATACAATAAGAAGCATGTAGCATTGCCACGTCACCTGTAAATGGTGTCATCTTCTTCCAAAAGGACATGTTCTCAATATATATGAGAGGAAATCAGGTCATATACGTGTTTGCTGTCACTGTGGGGATGCGGGAGCTGTTGGCCTGTGTGTAATATTCAGCAGTCTTGGGGGTGTGAAATGTCATAGTTTAATCCCTTGTGGGAAATAACAGAATACAATCTGTTTATCTGAACCTCATGGCTGTTTCGCCTGTCACGCTAGGTTATCGGTAAAGGACATTTATTAGTTCGATAACAGATTAGAAACATCTGGGTCATATTTTACTAACAATTCAAAATAAATAAAAAGTATAATTTGCCTAAATGAATGCTGTTGTAAAACATAATATTTTTCTTCCTTGGGAGCTTACGTTCAAGACAATTAAGACCATTTAAAACCCCACTGTCTATTTAAATATAAACAGTATTATAGCTAAAATTGATCATGTCAGTTTATGCTGATTATACCTTTAACATTTAACATTATACCTTTCACTTACTTTTTTTTTCTTTCACTTAACATTTCTTCTTAAAAATCACTGTTGAAAACAATTGTGGTGCTTAATGTTTATTCTGAAAATTGTGATTTTTTTCATGATTATTTGATTTAAAAAAGTTCAAAAGAATATAATTTATTAGAATTTTTTTACACAATTATAAATAGTTTTTCTGTCATTTCAATCAATTTAATGTATGATAAAGATATGTATCAGTTTCTTTCTTTCTTTCTTTCTTTCTTTCTTTCTTTCTTTCTTTAATAATTTACAACATACATTTTAAAAAAGGATTATAATAAGTTTCTTAAGCAGCAAATCAGCATATCAGCAGAACGATTTTGTCATCCTGTGAAACATGTGACACTGGAGAAATGATGCTGAAAAATTACATTAAGAATAAATGACATTAAATATACTGAAATGTAAAATAATAATTTTACATGTTAACCAGACCCCCCTTAATGGGACTCACAGCTGGAAATGACATACCCAACTTAAAATTACAATAACATTAGTTTTTTCTTTTTTTTACAATACAAAATACAAATGTCCAAAAACATCAAAACATTTGACCACCAATAGATGTGTGAATATACATTACATAAATTATTTATTTTTATTATCTATTTACCTATTTTATTTATTCATTTTCTTTTTATTTTGGGGTATAAGATATGACCGCTTTGTGAGATTCACACAGTATTCAGGTAAAATTACTCTTTTTCCATATAAGATGTCTATATAAGTGTTTTCCCTCATGGGTAAGATAATGATTTATAAGACACGCGCTCCATTGTGCCACACTGAGCTCTTCAGAACAGCTTGCCAGAGAAACTTCTACAGAGAGAAAACAGAACTGAGAGGCACCACAGACATTTAAAGACTGTAAGTTACTTCCACCCTGTGGTTACAATCGGAATGGAAGCAGGTGCCAGAGAAAAATCCCCCATGATGCCTCAGCTGTTCTTACGGGGCATTCTGATGACTGTCAATACTGCCTGAACTTGGCACCTGTCAATCAAGTGTGAGAAACCAAAACTCCTTGAAGAAAGCTTTGTCAGGTGGAACTCTATCATTCCTCCACATACCAACTTGATAAGGAATAGTAAGAGAAATATTATATAGTGCTGCGTTTTGTATGGGAATAGTTTGTCATTTAATTTCTAGCCACAAGATGGCGCCAATAAATTCAAGATATTTTCTAAAGAAGCTGTATTCAATGAAGTTTTCGAGCTTGAATGAAATTTGATGTTTGAGAAGTTATTTTACCGAAACAAAAAAAGCCATTAATGAATCGGAAGTCTCTGACATTCACGAGAAATAGCTTACTTCCGCTTTGAAAACTAAGGTGGATAGCACTGTGAGCCCCTTGAAATGTTGATTAAAGCATTGAAGAGCTCTAAAAGAATGTTTGCAATTAGCTTGAAGTATCCTATCAGTGATTGTAATGGAGAAAATGGAGATAGTTCTATCTGAAGTTAAGGTGAGTTGGCGCAATACTGCTACGATCACATATCTAAGTAGAGAGCTTTACAAACCGGAAACACATTTACATGACAAAGTGTGTAAAGAGAACACTGTCTGACTCGCTTCCGCTCCTCTGGCCGACAGAACGGATATGGGATATCACCCTCTACTGACTATTTATCTTTTTTTAAAACTTTGGCTTTTTTAGTAAGACGTTGTCACAATCAGACACACAAAAATAAAATAGCGTAATGGAAGTATGAAAATCTTGGCTGCTAGATTAAAGTCTGTAGAAAAAGTCTGACTGAACGGCATTGGTGTTTGTAGCACCATAATATATACTTGACAACCTTTAGGCAAAGAGAAGACACCTGCCCTTGATTAGATTCAACTTTATTGTCATTGCACATGTAAGGTACCATGATGCCACCTGCTGCATGTTCACCTTTGACCCTTTCGTTGTAAACTAGTCTTGAACTTTTGACATCATTGACCCACTCCTGGCTTTAACTTTTCTGCACAAACTCACAACCTGTATTTCTGTGTCATTAAACGGTTTGGGGACCAGGATAAGCTGTGCTCTTCCTTTAAAGCAAACACCACCTTGTTCCCACTTCTCGTCAACTCTTGTTTCAAATGGGGCGATGTTACACATCTACCCTGGAATGTACTGACTCCATCCCACCCGCTCTCTGATTCCACAGGCTACTCATCACAGTTTTGAGTCATCTCATGTTGCATCTCTTCAGGCAGCTGCGGCTTCTTTGCTTTGGAGGCACCACTCGTTGACTGGACGAGCTTCTCCAGTGCTTCCTTAGCTTACATAAAGGCTGCATGCACACTTGACCTTAACAAAGGTTTTTGCATCCTAAAAGTGCTGAGGAATGAGTAATGCATTCAGTAATCAGTAATCACCTCCCACATGTTCGTTCTGAAAAGTTACCTAATATAGACCGGATCTGTGACTTAGCGATTAGTGCATATCCTCCAGACGCAGTGGTGTTTGTTTGGATTAATACGGTTCTGGCCTGTGTTGTGTGTCAATCCTTTCATCACAATAATGTCCTGCCCCCCCGTTTCTATTGATAAACAGCCCTTAAATAAATAAAGCCAGAGAAAGAGAGAGAGAGAGAAGAAACATCTACTTTCAGTGACATTGTAAATGATGAGGGTTTATTTGAAGAATATTCTCTCCAGTAATAAACCCTTGACACAGAGTGTGTCACCCAGACGGCAGTGAGAATGAATGAGCATATTAACACCACGCGGCTTCCACTCGTCAGAGTGAACACACTGAACCGCCTGTCCTGAGGTCAGGCTTCACAGCTGACCTCTGACCTGATTTGTATGCATGGCACTTGGACTGCTGTGATCCAGGAGATGCCGAAGTAGTTCTACGATGTCCAGTGAGTGGCATGTGTTCCTATGTGTATAGGTTTGAATGTGTGTGTGTGTGTGTGTGTGTGAGAGAGAGAGAGAGAGAGAGAGAGAGAGAGAGAGAGAGAATGAGAGAGTCACTAATGCCTTGTCTGAAGTTCTTGAAGCCTTATTTACTTCTAAAGTACATGCAGTTTATTCATTTCAACAGATATTTATGCATTTTGACTTTAGTCTTTAAAGTGTATTCTGGGGTAAAATCATCCAAATTATATTTTAAATCTGATGGACTGTAAAAAATAAAATAATATAATAAACCTGTTTAAATGGTACTATAAATAGAAAGTATTTTGAACACAGGATGGCGTACGTTTGCCCTACCAGCTGGACAATTTGCAATAGAAAAAGTGACAAGCAAACAGCAGTTTGGAAGTTAAAGGAGTCATATGATGTCATTCAAAATTTTCCTTTCTCTTTGGAGTGTTGTAATCTCTTGTAAAGAAGATCGGTAAAGTTGCAAAGACTACAGTCTCAAATCCAAAGAGACATTCTTTATAAAAGTTAACCACGCCTTCCTAAAACGTCCCCACATGTCTATGTCACAATGTGGGAAGATTTGCATAACACCGCCCAAATGTTTATGCAAAGAAAGAAGGTGTATCTTTTATCCTCGCTGTTGCCACTGGAGCCATGTTGTGGAGACACTTTGTGTTTTGTTGTGAAAGCAAAGTTACACAACTAGAAATCAGTGGTTAAGTTGTATACAACACTGTTCCAGAACAGTCCAACCCAAATATTCAAATATTCATCCGATCACAAATGCAGTCATGGGTTTATGTTTATGCAACGCGATATGCAATGCAATGCATAAAAAGACAGTATAAGTCAATATAATCAGTTATTATGTCCCAACTGGATGCAACAAATGCCTTGTTTTTAATGGCTTTTATTGGTTTTGTCTCATCACGCCAGTGTTCTGACATTTTATCTTACCTGTCAGGCACACAGGGCATCACAGTATGGTAAGGGGCGTAACATTTCCATTACCCGCTTGAGTTATTCGGCCAATCACAACGCAATGGATAGCTGGCCAATCAGAGCACAACTCGCTTTTCAGGCCGATGAGCTTTGTAAAAATTTATGTGTTTCAGAAAGTTGGAGAATAGAGGAGCAACAATGATGTACAGTATGTGTAAAATAATGTGTTTTTGAAACCTTAAACCACATAAACATTGCATTACACCAAATACACAAAATAATGTTATTTTTAGCAACATAATATGACCTCTTTTCAAAATATAGCTATTTTTAATATTCAGTTTTGATAATGTAAACGTTCAATTTACCATTTATTAATTGCATGATATATTGTTAGAACATAAAAAAAAGACTCAAAGGCTACGTTCACACTGCAGGCTGAAACGACCCAATTCCGATTTTTTTGCACCTATGCGACCTGTATCTGATCTTTTCACGACAGTCTGAACGACACAGATCCGATCTTTTCAAATATGACCCAGGCCACTTGGGTATGTGGTCCTGAATCCGATACGTATCCGATCTTTTGAAATGCGTCTGAACGGCCAGGCCACATGTATCCGACCCGTACGTCATTGATACGCTACAAACATCATAATTCTGCGTTGAAGTAGGCGGGAACGAGAAGATAAACAACAACCTTGGCGGACGATGCTGCTGAGACCAGTCAATGGAAGGGAAGCGAGGTCACAGATTTAATTAATATTTGGGGTGACAGCTCTATTCAGGCCAAACTCGAAGGCTCTTATCGGAACCGGGCGGTTTACGAAAACATTTCCAGCGAAATGGCCGAGCGTGGTTACAGACGATCCAGACTCCAATGCCAGCGAAAAATAAAAAGCCTCCGAGCCAAATACAAACATCCATGTTTAACGTTAACTACTTCCGCAAACAACGAGTGACGTCGTTCACCATTGAGTACTCTTCTGCGCATGCGGGTCACTTCTGGGTCATTTCATGTTCACACAAGAGATCGCAAAAGGTCGCATTTAATTGGAAATGTGAACGGCCTTGCAAAAAAATCTGAATTGAGCATTAAGCCCTGCAGTGTGAACGTAGCCAAAGACAAAAGTTTATTTCAGTCATGTAAACAGAGAAAGAATATACAATAACATTTACAAATGTTTCAAGATCTATTACATGCATTCAGCAAGTGACAGATACTGTGAGGTGTCAAACCAGTGCTAGTAATGGTAAGGAGAACATTAAACGACATCTAAAAATGATTAAACAAAAATTCCACAATTTGATTTCATTAGAAAATTTAATAATCATTGTCAAATAATCATTGCTTAACATTAAATACATTTTGATTAATATTGTTATTAATTTTTCTCGTACAGTTTAATTAAAAAAATGATAAATGAAAACGTTTTTCTGAAAGCATTTGGCCTCTGTAAATACTAGAATTCAGTTATTATGCAAATATAGAAATTGTCAGCTTGTGCATTCTCATTTTCATATCTGTCACATTATTACTGCATGAAAAACTGAATTAGGTACAGGTTGCATTTGTCCAAGTAATCCTCCATCTGTCTGCTCTCCACCCCTTTCTCTTGGTTTGAATTCTACAAAGAAATATAATAAAAGTGATAGAAATGTCATGAATAGTCTGAAGTCTGAAAGCATTACGTTTAATTGTTCCAATAATTTAGCTTGGAGGGCTTCATTAAATTTGGTAGCATAGTGCATGTTTAATAGCAAAACATTTATCTTGAAAGGTACATTTTTCACCAATTCAATAAAAAAATAAAAAGTAGATGAAAAAAGCTATCCAAAAAACTCTAAAACTGCCAGCAAAAAACAAAAAACCTGTTAAGTTTAAATCGCTTACGTGAGAGACAGATCAATTTTTAAAGGGTAAGATCACCGAAAAATTATAATTATGTCATTAATGACTCACCCTCATGTCGTTCCAAACCCGTCAGATCTCCGTTTATCTTCAGAACACAGTTTCAGATATTTTAGATTTAGTCCGAGAGCTCTCAGTCCCTCCATTGAAGCTGTGTGTACGGTATACTGTCCATGTCCAGAAAGGTAAGAAAAACATCATCAAAGTAGTCCATGTGACATCAGAGGGTCAGTTAGACTTTTTTGAAGCATCGAAAATACATTTTGGTCCAAAAATAGCAAAAACTATGACTTCGAGTTCAAAACAGCAGTTTAGTGGTTTGCAAACAAATCACTCGATGTTACCGGATCTTCTTGAACCAGTTCACCAAATCGAACTGAATCATTTAAAACGTTCATTCATTATCTGGCTCGGCTCGGTGTTCATCTTCAGTTCTCTCTTCACAGCAGTTCAGTCAGTGTACTGTTTGAGTAAATGAATTACTCCGGGATATTGGTTTGTTTGAACTCAGAGGGAGTCAGCAACATTAAAAAAGTAAACAGCATTTGTGGATTAATGCTTATTGTTGAAGTGAACCGTTTCAAACTATTCAGTTTGATTTGGTGAATTGGTTCAAAAAGATCTGGTTACATCGAATGATTCATTCGCGAACCGGAAATCATACACTGCTGTGTTCTGAACGCACTCACCACAGACACAGAAGAGAAGACAATACTGAATAAAGTCGTAGTTTTTGCTATTTTTGGACCAAAATGTATTTTCAATGCTTCAAAAAATCCTAACTGACCCTCTGATGTCACATGGACTACTTTGATGATGTTTTTCTTACCTTTCTGGACATGGACAGTATACCTTACACAAAGCTTCAATGGAGGGACTGAGAGCTCTCGGACTAAATCTAAAATATCTTAAACTGTGTTCAGAAGATGAACGGAGGTCTTACGGGTTTGGAACGAGATGAGGGCGAGTTATTAATGACATAATTTTCATTTTTCGGTGAACTAACCTTTTAACTTCACAATAAAATGTTGATCATAAAAATGTAAAAACATTTATGAGTGAGTAACTGAATGCTGGATGAGTATAGGTACAGTTAAACATGATAGGGATGCTAAGAGTCACATTAGGTCAGTCTTTGGAGACATAGTAAACATGAGAACTGTGTCCACAGAACTTCATACACACAATGCTTAGAAAAATATAGCTATTTTTTTTTCTTCTGACCCTGACACATCCATTCATACATGTAGTTTTTCCGACATTATATGCCTTGTTCAAGCAATCCTTTGCATAGTTTCATCTATAAAATATTCTCTGTATATTGACATCATATCCATTATCACTATACAACTGAGCTGAACAACTTGACATCAGAACAAAACTTCCTATCTGACTCATAATAAATTATATCTAAAAGTAAAAAAATAAATAAAAATAACCTACATATAGAAGCCAAAGATTTCAGAGACTATATACTTGCGATAAACAATTTACAAGTACACCCTGCACACCAAAATAGCTCATTAGGCAATTTAAACATACCAGAATCCATATTTACAATATGTTCAGCTGGGTAACTAACTGTTTGGAAGACTCTTTACAATTTATGTGTTTTATGGTCTGACTTAGTTAATCTTAGAGTCATATTTTTGTCTTTGGCCCAACTAGAGATTCTGCTTTTATTTGATTCAAGGTTTAAAATACTACCAGAATAAAAACCTGATTTACTGCAGTTAGTAAAGTCTGTATTAAGGCTAATATATATATTTGTACAGTTAACTATTAAGACTAATATGCTTTGTTAAATATTGATTATTAGGCCATTCTACCACGGTTATTTCTATTTAGTGCAAATGAGTTTATTTTAAATACTAGTCACATTGAACTGTGAAAAATTCTGATAAAAAGTAAAAGTCAGATACTACAAAAATGATCTGTAATATACGCTTAAAACACTATTTATTTTAGGCTTTGCCAGGTATCATGGAAACTCATGGGTTTTCCTTCCAATTCTATCTATTTTGAACGATTAGTATTAATCATTACCATTTTTCTTTTAAAAAACTTTGTTATTTCAGGCTCTGTGCATGACAATCATTGATGTCTGCACTAAGAGCTCAACCATTTTCAGTGCCATTAGACAAACAATTGGTGATCGTATTCTCAAGGGCAGTACTTGGAGGAACCATCGATTGCATCAGTAATATTGATTATAACTCGTTGCCATTCACCGTACGGACTCCATGAATTTCCTTCATACTGGCTCTTGTGTGCTGAGATATAACCCTGAACAAACAATCTCCTAAAAGGGCTCTGTATTGCTGGGCTTTCCAAAGCTTACGTGTAGAGTATGGCTTAAACCTGTTACACAATGGACTCCCTCAATTTTTCTGCAGTGGCTGACGAGTCAGGAGCGGGAAAAGGAGCAGAGTGCAAGACCACATCCCTCTGTACTCTCACTGTAACCCCATACAGTGGTTTCCCACGTTGAGAGAAGGAGAAACTCGTAGGTTTGTCGTCCTCAATGGCTTGATCTCCATAAAGATGACTCATTTTCTTAGCTATCATCCCCACCTTTTCTGGAGCCTCTTCACCGTGTCTCTTTGAGTTTGTCTTCTCTCTATACATATACGAGGCTTGTTTGAGGCCACGTTTGAGGACGTGCTTACGGTAGGCACTTTGAATGGTCAAAGCGGCCACTTCTTCTTGCTTCCGTCTGAGAGTGCTGATGATGGGCTCGTACGAAACCTTTGAGGGATTGTTGGCCATGAACTTCTCCTCCATAGTTGCTTTCATGGCATCCATCTGGCCAGAATCTCCCAGCACATGTGTAGTGAGGGCCAGGAGAATGTCCAGACAGTGGATCTTATCGCCAGGGACCATGGGAAGGTCCATTGTGATCAACGTAAGGGTGTTCGGTTTCGGGATTCTCAGGGGGTCTTTTAGCGTGTCGCAGAATTCAGACAGGCTACTGTAAGCGATGAACTGAGAGGCGGTTGGGTCGAACTTCTCCCAGGTTTCATAGAACATCTCGAAGTCATCCTCGCACAAGGGGTCGCTACTTTCTTCCGTCGCTACATTGAAGTTTTCTAGGATAATGGCTATGTACATGTTGACCACGACGAGGAAGGACATGACAATGTAGCTGCAGAAGAAGACGATGCCTACCGCAGCATTGCCGCAGTTTCCTCGGACAGGAGATCCCGGGTTCTCCACATCCGGGTCGCAGTCTGGTGGGCTGTTGAGTATAGGTGCCAACAAACCATCCCAGCCGGCGGAGGTTGTGATCATGAACAAACATATGATACTGTTCCCGAAGGTCTCGAAATTAAACATGTCATCGATGCCCGCTTCTTTTTTCACATAGGCAAAGTTGGACATGCCAAATATGGAGAAAATAAACATGATTAAGAATAGAAGCAAGCCGATGTTGAAGAGGGCAGGAAGTGACATCATCAGCGCAAACAGTAACGTCCGGATTCCTTTGGCACCCCGGATGAGCCGCAGGACACGGCCAATTCTGGCCAGTCGGATGACACGAAACAGCGTAGGCGACACAAAGTACTTCTCGATGAGATCTGCCAGCAAAAGACCTGTGGGATGAGAAATAATTAACAAGCAAATATTAAAAACAATGATATATAAGAGAAAATCTTGCCTTCAACAAGTGAAAGGTACTCTTTGCCTTCAAGTGTTTTCTAAAGTTATTTTAAATTATTATTACTTTAATTCCTTTAGTGTTTTTTTCTTAAAACATGCTCATAATAGAATGATATAGAGAATGAAGCCATTGCATTAACTGTATTTGAATTTTAAACACATGGAACCAAAAAATGTCCTGTCATTGACACATTAAGACTCATTTTCCACTTCTGGATTACAGACTTACCTGCAATTGAAAGAATGACCACAACAAAATCAAAAATGTTCCACCCAATGGAAAAGTAGTGATAGCGCAAGGCGGTGATCTTGAGAATGCACTCCCCGGTGAAGAGTATGATGAAGACCAAGTTGATAAGGAACAGGATATATTCCTTCTCTTCACTCTGGTCATCCGTCTCCACCATCATGGTCACCATGTTCAGGCAGATCATCACCATAATGAAGATGTCAAAGAACTGCTTGGTGACCAGGTCAAATACCAAACCTTGGAAGCAGTTCTTCAAACATCAGAAGAGAAGAGCATCCAGAGGAGAAGGAGGTGCAGTTAATACTCATGTTCAAGTCTATTCATTTTAATGATTAATATTAGAGAAAGACTGGATATATTACCGTGGGCCTTGGAATTGGTTTCTGTGGCTTTTTGGAGCCAAGTTTCTTCATGGCATTGTAGTATTTTTTCTGCTCTTCTGTCATGAAGATATCAGTTCCTCCTAAGTATAGACAGAGAGACAATGATTCCATGACAGAAGGCATTTTAGTGTTTCTTTAAATCCAAGAGACCAAGTGTCGACACTTATCTTTGCCTTTTGTTGGTTGAAATTGTCAATGATGACACCAATAAATAGATTAAGAGTGAAGAAAGAGCCAAAAATGATGAAGATGACAAAGTAAATGTACATGTAGAGGTTTGACTCATAGTCCGGCTGCATTTCAACCTACACAGAGAACAAAAACAATGCTTAAGAATAACACATGTTCTACTGGAGAACAATACTGCACATACAGTGTGAGACTGTCCCAAGCAATCTCTTAGTAAAAGGCTGAAGTCAACGTTACTTCACGAGAATCCACAGCACTATACATGATGTCCATCCATCCTTTGAATGTTGCCTGGAAACCAAATGAAAACAAATTTTTAAAGTATCCAAATTTTAACATTACAGATTAATGCACATCTGTTTATGGAGGGCTCACCACTTGCAGTAAGGAGAGGTATCCCATGCCTACGTTATCAAAGGTAACCTTCATATTCATCCATCGCACATTTGGATCAGCATCTTTGAGCACGAAGCACTCACTCTTATTGTTGACCTGAGTGATGGGGAAAACTTCTTCGGACGTTGAGTTGAAGCAGTAGTAGAACTTTCCAGCAAAAAGGTTGACTCCCATGATGCTGAAGATGAGCCAAAAGATCAGGCAGACCAAGAGAACGTTGAAGATGGATGGGATGGCCCCCACCAGCGCGTTCACCACCACCTGTGCATATTGAAAGCATGAGAGCTTGGAACCAAACATGAAATTGTTAACCTTCACCGCAGTTTATGGTTTTAAACCATATAAGATGGTCAACAGCACAATATACAAAAAAGAGATGTGAGAACAAGGAGAGCTAATAATATTAAGGATTTGAGGATGGACAGCAGAAAACTCACCTTCATTCCTTCAAACCTGGAGAGAGCTCGAAGAGGTCTCAGTGCTCTCAAAGTCCTGAGAGACTTTATGGCCCCCAGTTCAGAGTAGCCTAAGATATTTGCAGTCAAACTGATTAGGGACACCTGCAGAAATATTCATAAAAATAAAAAAAAATACTTAAAGTATATTTTTGGTTATTCTTCATCAATAATACATCTTGAAGGCATCTCTCAAAATAGTAATAAACAGTAAATAATAACCCTTCTTTTGCATTTAAAATCCATATTAGTTATCAGTGATAGGTTTAGAAATGACCTGATCCATTTATTATAAAATATTTAAAAACACATAAATATGACATTGTTGAGAATATCTATGTATTTTAATAATATATATATATGTCACACACCTGGACTCATTTAGTGTTTTTGCCCCAGTGACCCAGTTTCTGTCTTCCGTGTTTAGTTTGATTAGTTCCCAGGTGTGTCAATTCTATTCCTCATGTGTTCCATGTCCCTGTTAATTTAATGATTCCATCCACCTGTGTTTCCCCAATTATCTGTTGTTCATAAGCCGTGTCCCTTCAGTTCTGTTTGGTCGGGTCTTCTCACTTGTCCTCACTTGTGACCACTTGCTACTTACGTGTGTCTACCTCGGTGCTCCATGTTGAATATCCCCTGTGTTGGATATATTAAAAGCCTTATTCTGTTTATCATCGACTCCGTATTCCTTCAGGCAGCGTAAACCGTGACAGAAGACCCGACCTCAAAAGAGAAAGTAGAAAACTGCGTCTTTCCCTCCGTTTTGCTTTCGTTTTTTCTCAGTCTTTTTGTTTTGTAGTGTTTCTATGGATCCCCTCTATCGTCCCGAATTCCTCATCCTTCTGCTGAAGCAGGAAGGACGTTCTCTCGGGGACCATACCAGACAGTTTATTCTATTAGCTAATGCCACCAGCTACCCGGACAACACGCTCTGCACCTTCTACAACACCAGCCTGAACTCCAAATGCAGAGCGTTGTCGTCCGAAGATGGTCCTCGAGAGGATTTCGCCGCATACGTGGAGTGGACTCTGGCGAGAAATGGGTCACCTCTCACCGTCTGCCCCATAGAGGACCTCGCCAGCCCCACTCCCGACCCAGAGACCAGCCAGCCACCATCACGCCGCACGGAGCCAGAGCCCACCGCAGCCGCAGAGCCCGAGCCATCCACTGACAGGGAGCCGGAACTCGAGAGCGCGACTGACCAGGTGTGTGAGCCGGCAACACCGTGCATCGTGGGAGTCCTCGTGGAGATCGAGGGCGTGGAGGAAAGCCCTGCCCACACTCCTGCGACTGAGGGTGAGCTGTATGCAGTCTCTGAAGATCATATGGAGCAAGTTCTGGATCTGATGGACTGGTCTATGGAGGTAATCCCTAATTTTCCTGTTTCCCCGCTGGTTCCGTCCAGCCCTGATTCCCCTGTATACCCTCTCAGTCTCCCACTCCTACCTCCTCCAGTAATTTCCTCTGCTCCATTTCCGCTGGTTCCGCCCAGCCCTGAGTTTTCTGTTTCTCCGCTGGTTACGCCCAGCCCTGAGTTTTCTGTTTCTCCGCTGGTTACGCCCAGCCCTGAGTTTTCTGTTTCTCCGCTGGTTACGCCCAGCCCTGAGTTTTCTGTTTCTCCGCTGGTTACGCCCAGCCTTGAGTTTTCTGTTTCTCCGCTGGTTCCGCCCAGCCCTGAGTTTCCTGTATCTCCGCTGGTTCTGCCCAGCTCTGAATCTTCTGTTTCTCCGCTGGTTCCGCCCAGCCCTGAGTTTTCTGTTTCTCCGCTGGTTCCGCCCAGCCCTGAATTTTCTGTTTCTCCGCTGGTTCTGCCCAGCCCTGAGTTTCCTGTGTCTCCGCTGGTTCCGCCCAGCCCTGAGTTTCCTGTTTCTCCGCTGGTTCCGCCCAGCCCTGAGTTTCCTGTTTCTCCGCTGGTTCCGTCCAGCCCTGAGTTTCCTGTGTCTCCGCTGGTTCCGCCCAGCTCTGAATCTTCTGTGTCTCCGCTGGTTCCGCCCAGCTCTAAATCTTCTGTGTCTCCGCTGGTTCCGCCCAGCTCTGAATTTTCTGTGTCTCCGCTGGTTCCGCCCAGCTCTGAATCTTCTGTGTTTCCTGTATTCCCTCCCAGCCTCCCTCTCCCGCCTCCTCCCAAACCTGCTGGTCCCTCTACTCCTCTTTCGCTGGTTCCGTCCAGTCCTGATCCTCTTGTCCTTCCTCCCATCCTTCTCCTCTCTCCTCCTCCTAGACCAGCCAGTTCCTCGTCATCCCTGCTGGTGCCAGCCAGTCCCGCAGCTCACCCTCAGTCCGCGCCATCGGGGCGCGGTGGTTCGCCGCTGGACTGCCAGTCTCCAGCTCCGCCTTGGCGGGTTAAGGCCCTGTCTCCGCCTCCAGCCTCCGAGCCCTGGACTCCTCCTCGGTCCTTCGACCCAGCGGCTCCGCCTTGGCTCTTAGCTCCCTCGTCTCCACCGTGGCCTGTCATCCCACCTGCTCCACCGGGCTCCCTCGTCCCTCCGGCTCCACCTTGGTCAGTCGTCGACCATCCGCCGCCTCGGGACTCCTCTCCTCTGGTTCCACCTCGTCACTCCATCCCTCTGGCTTTGTCAGGCTCCTCCTTCCCTCCGGTTCCACCTCCATCCTCGGTCGCTCCGGCTCCACAGCGGTCTGCCAGGACCCTGCCTCCGCCTTGGTCGCCTGAGCCTTCTGCTCCACCTAGGCCCTCCGGAACCTCGACGTCCCCCTGGCTCTGCGGCTGTGCTGCTCCATCTTGGGCTCCTCACCCACCGGTGCAGTCTCCGCCTGTCGGCCCCCTGGTGTCGTCGACCCTTCCTTCACCATGGCTCCTCCCGCCGTCGACTCCACCTTGGATCTCCGTCCTGGCTGGTCTCTGGTGGACCATCTGGCTCCTCCTGCTCCTGTCTCCTCCCTGGCTCCTCCCTCCGTCGTCTCCTCCCTGGCTCCTCCTTCTGTGGTCCCTGTCTGCTGGCCCCCTCCTGGGAGTCCGTCCTCCACCGGAACCTCCTCCCAAGTTCCCACCCACGCCTCCCTCTGTTGTTTCTACGGTGCGAGGACGCACCTACCGGGAGGGGGGAGTACTGTCACACACCTGGACTCATTTAGTGTTTTTGCCCCAGTGACCCAGTTTCTGTCTTCCGTGTTTAGTTTGATTAGTTCCCAGGTGTGTCAATTCTATTCCTCATGTGTTCCATGTCCCTGTTAATTTAATGATTCCATCCACCTGTGTTTCCCCAATTATCTGTTGTTCATAAGCCGTGTCCCTTCAGTTCTGTTTGGTCGGGTCTTCTCACTTGTCCTCACTTGTGACCACTTGCTACTTACGTGTGTCTACCTCGGTGCTCCATGTTGAATATCCCCTGTGTTGGATATATTAAAAGCCTTATTCTGTTTATCATCGACTCCGTATTCCTTCAGGCAGCGTAAACCGTGACAATATATATATATATATATATAAATTAAAAGATTTTGCAAATAAATATATATATATATAAAATCTTTTAATTTTGGGGGGGAATGTGTATTGAAGTCTGTACTGAAATTTGCAATTAAAATTGTGCAAATTAACACAACTGAAATACAGTGGGGATCGAAAGTTTGGACACCCTTTGCAGGTTCTGTGAAAATGGGAGTAATTTTCAAAAAATAAGAGAGATCATACTAAATGCATGTTATATTTTATTTAGTACTGTCCTGAGTAAGATATTGTACTTAAAAGATATTAACATTTAGTCCACAAGACAAAAAAAATGCTGAAATTATTAAAATAACCCCACTCAAAAGTTTGGGAACCCTTGGTTCTTAGTACTGTGTTCTGTTAACTGATGATCCTCGGCTGTCTTTCTGTTTTGTGATGGTTGTGCATGAGTCCCTTGTTTGTTCTGAACCGTTAAACTGAGCAGCATTCTTCAGAAAAATCTTTAAGCTCCTGTAGATTATACAGTTTTCCACCATCTTTGCATATTTGAACCCATTCAAGCAGTGACTTTATGATTTTGAGATACATCTTTTCAGACTGAGGACATTTGAGGGACTCAAACACAACTATTTAAAAAGATTCAAACATTCACTGATGCTCCAGAAGGAAACAAGATGCATTAAGAGCTGGGGGGTGAAAACTTTTGAACACGATGAAGATGGCCAAATTTTTCTTATTTTGATGAAATATAATTTTTTTCTATTTAGTTCTGCCCTTCGTAAGCAACAGAAGATACTTTGCCAGATGTTTCCCGGTACACAAATTAAGTACAATTTACCTTGATCTTCAAATTCCAAAAGTTTTCACCCCCCAGCTCTTAATGCATCTTGTTTCCTTCTGGAGCATCAGTGAATGTTTGAACCTTTTTTAATAGTTGTGTTTGAGTCCCTCAAATGTCCTCAGTCTGAAAAGATGTATCTCAAAATCATAAAGTCACTGCTGGAAAGGGTTCAAAATATGCAAAGATGCTGGAAAACTGATGAATCTGCAGGACCTTAAAGATTTTTCTGAAGAATGCTGCTCAGTTTAACGGTTCAGAACAAACAAGGGACTCATGCACAACCATCACAAAACAGAAAGACAGTCGAGGATCATCAGGTAACAGCACACAGTACTAAGAACCAAGGGTTCCCAAACTTTTGAGTGGGGTTATTTTAATAATTTCAGCATTTTTTTTGTCTTGTGGACTAAATGTTAATATCTTTTATGTACAATATCTTACTCAGGACAGTACTAAATAAAAAATAACATGCATTTAGTATGATCTCTCTTATTTTTTGAAAATCACTCATATTTTCACAGATTCTGCAAGGGGTGCCCAAACTTTCGATCCCCACTGTATGAACCAAATTCAAACGGAAGTGGGATTTGTTGTGACAAAGTATTCATGCATTTTTAGTGGATGGATTTTTTAATTTGTCTTAAGGATCACAGGGATCTGTTTGTCTTAAGCATCACAAGTTTCTTAGCAAGGTTAAACAATAATGTCAGTGTACTTTAACTCTAAATATTCTGTGGAATTAGGAAGAACTAAAACTTACATCAACGATGAGAAAGTCCAGCCAACACCATGCATTTGTGAAATAGACCTTGAAGCCATAGGCTACCCATTTCAGAAGCATCTCAATGACAAAAACATAGGTGAAGACCTGATCTGCATATTCAAGAATGATTTTAATCACTCTTCGTTGTTCAATGTATATGTCCTCAAATGCCTAATAAAAAGAAATATACATATGAAAAACGAGGTTTCAGTGGGCTGTGGTTAATTAAGTGGAAATATGGTTTATCAATGGACTCACTAAAGCTCCACTGCTGAGGAGGATCATGAAGATGATGAAGGTTTCAAAATAGTTGTGCTCCACAATGGAGAAGCAGGTTTTACGGAAATTCCACCATGCCTTCCTTTTACTTTGGGTAACATCCAGCTCCAAGCAAGGACATCGCCTGATGCAGTCTGGGAATGCAGACAAACAAAAACATTAACAAGAACATAATTCAATACTACACGCAGTGATAAGTCATCGCTCATGTCTCACTCTCTGTGTAGCAGTCCTCAGGGACGGTGGAGTCCTCTTCTTCCTCTTCTTCCACCTCTACTACATCAGGAGGTCTGTCCACTGTGCTGCAGGTTGATGATTCATCTCCATCTGTCTTCTGTCCAGATGAAAACACTGCAGGTCAATTTCTGGTACGATTATAACTTTTCGCAAACAACTAAACATCCTCTGCTGATCTGGAAACTGGCAAGTTTCAAATAGCTTGAGAGAGGCTCACACTTGTCCCAAGTGCCAAAATCGAGCAAAGCCATGGTCACACTAGACCAGGGATGTCCAAACTGTCCGAATTTACTGTGACTTAAAGCTAAAAGATGAGGGTTCATGATGAAAAAAGGAAAGATTAGACCATCTTTTTTAGCTGTAAATTATCTCACAGAAACCTCAGTTTTCACTTCAGATTGTTGAGACGAGACTTAAGTACAATTCTGCATTAATGTTCCCTCTCTCTGACACATACCGTAGCTAGATGTGAAATGCAGTGCTGTGCGACACATGGGGCATGACATATGGACTTACTGGTGTTACCTGATCCAAAGGCATCCCAAAAAGCAGTTGCCTAATGAATTAGGGCCAGTGTGCTACTAAAGTACAAATAAAATATGAAAAAAATGAACCTGTATGACCTGAACTGGAAACTGTACATTTTACAGGAAATTGGTACATAGTGCAGTCGGGATTTACAGCACTGACATGCTTTTTTAAACGGATTGTCCTAAAATGGGTGCTGGTCAGAACATTGTTCAGTAAGGTAACGAATCATGCTGTCGCTCTCTCTCACGCCCCGTCACCGTGTCACATGGTTTCTGCCATTCCTTAGACATACTCTCTAAACAAGATGACCCACGGGGCTCCAGATTGACTCTGAAGGTGTCACAGTATTTGAGACTCGTCTAAGTGTCAGAAGGTGTTGATGGACGGATGTCAGTGATACTCTGGCAAGTTTTGCAACCAGTGTGACATTTCACATAAGATTTTATGGACTCAGCTATCAGAATTTTGCACTGGAAAAAAAAAAAAAACTCACTTTACTATTTTTATCGATATCTTCTTTGTCTTCATCCTCAGAAGAACTGTTGCCATCATCGTCATCATCTGATTCACCGTTGGCTATAGGCACTTTGATAACGGACAGGCTGGAATTCATGGTGGCCACTTTAGAATCGATTTCTTCGTTTGCTTTCACACCCTCTTCCTTTGGCTTCAGTCCCAGAAACTGTGTGAAATGTCCGATAACGAAGGCCTTTACCCAGTCAATGCCTCTTGTCATTCTAGCAACGGCAATCTGCAGATTGTTCATCTCCCCATCATCATCAGACGCTGCCAGGTTGTCTCCACTGAAGGAGCTGAGCAGCAGAGCCAGGAAGAGATTCAACACCTTCAAGACGAGATTAAGAAAAAAAATATATATATATAATAACCCAAAGATTAAATACAATGACATACTAAAACTGTACAGCAAGAATGGGGAATGGTGGCTATTTAAGAACAGAATAGTATGAGGACTGTTTTTAAATGTCTATAAATTAAAAATACAAATATTTCACAACTTTTAATATTTAAATGCAATCTATCTATCTATCTATCTAAGAAGGAAAATCACTCACCACTAGGTTTCCTATCACCATGACCATCATGAAGACAACGATGCACATGCCTTGGCCAGCCACTTCCATGCAGTCCCACATTGTTTCGATCCATTCCCCACACAGAATGCGAAAGATGATGAGAAACGAGTGAAAGAAATCTGTCATGTGCCAACGAGGGAGCTCGCAATCCTCTGAGATCTTACACACACAGTCCCTGTAGCTTTTTCCGAAAAGCTGCATCCCCACCACAGCAAAGATGAAGACAATAATGGCCAGGACAAGGGTCAGGTTCCCAAGAGCACCCACAGAATTACCAATGATTTTTATCAGCATGTTTAGTGTTGGCCAAGATTTTGCCAGCTTGAACACACGCATCTGCAACCAACAGTCATGATTTGAATAAATAGTTCAGTACTGAAATTTTGGACATTGCTATTTCAACACTTTTTGTACATAAAGTGTATTAAAATGTACTTTTTTATTAAAATGCAAAAACAACAGTTTCACTCACTTCATGTTTAGGGTCAATAATAAAAAGAAATTTATACTTTCATTTAGCAAGGATTTATTCAGTTGATCAAAAGTGTAAAAAAAGACGTTATTAATGTTACACAATATTTCCATTTCAAATAAATACGGTTCTTTAGAAAAATGTATTTAACACTGTTAAAAACTGTTGAATGTTTCTTAATCATTGTATTAGAATGATATCATGTGAAGTCCATGCGACACCAAAGACTGGAGTAACTATCACAGGAATAAAATGCATTTGAATATACTGTAAATTAAATTAGAAATTTATCATTTTAAAAATATTTTGCATTTTTGCAAAATCGTGCATTTTTCTGAAGCCTGTATGGATTTCTTTCTTACAGTGAAAAGAGAATTATTTATAGAAAATTAATATGAATGGTGACCACTGCTGTCAAGTTAATTTTTAAATTAAAGAATGTCTTAATTTCAGCTTTTTCCACACATGAACTATCATATGGCTATAAAGGCCTGGAATATTGATGAATCATCTGGACCATTTTATGGTATTTTATTACATTTTTTGAGCTTAAGAGCCATTGGTCCTCACCCACTTCCAGTAGTTCTGACTTCTTTTGTCTTTTCAATAAGAAAGTAGTACGTATTTGTTTGGTTCAACGGTGAGTAGCTAACTGATGTCAGACTTTATTTATTCAACTTTTTCCATTTTGTGAAATATCCCTTTAAAAGTCAGTCAGAAAATGAATTTTTTCCTACCAGACGGAAGGACCTCAGCACAGATAAGCCCTCAACATTGGCTAAGCCCAACTCCACCAGACTCATGGTCACAATTATGCTGTCAAAAATGTTCCAGCCAACTTGGAAGTAATAATATGGGTCCAGTGCAATAAGTTTCAGCACCATCTCTGCTGTAAAGATACCAGTGAAAACCTGCAGGGGAAGGAAGGAAATTCATGATGCAAGGAAAACATCAGCTTTTGCATGCTGGCAAAACAACTATAAAGTATCAGTTTTCAATAAAGGTTTAAATTAACATTGATAGGTAGATCTATGTACCAGGTTCCCCACTGTCAACATGTGTTCGAAATGTTGAGTCATAGGATAGTGCTCCATAGCCATGAACACAGTGTTGAGCACAATGCAGATGGTGATGCCCAGATCCACAAAAGGGTCCGTTACAATTAGGTAGATAAACTTCTTTAATTTCACCCATGGCAAGCAGCAATCCCATTTCAGGAATATGTCAGCAAACTTGTACCAGCAGGGAGGGCACGGCCTTTGAATATCCTCCAGCTCTATTGATGAAAGTATTTTAATACACAAAACACAAAAGTATGATTTGATTTCTTTAATTGTTGTGGAGCTGATGTACACTAAAGCGAAATGTGAACTTACCATCTAAAGCATCGTCTGTAGCGCTCGCTGCACTTGATTTTCTCATCTGCGAGTTAGGGACTTCTAAGTAATTCATGCTGCCTTTGGATCCATTTGACTTTGATAGAGGTTTCAATGCGATCCCATCAAAGTCGTTCTGAATTTGGTCATCATCACCTTTCTTTCTGCTAGATAATGATGTCTTACTGCCATTGACCATGTTGTTCTTTTGCTGCTTGACAGCAGACAAAATCAGAACTAGCAATTAGTATCATTCTAACCAAATTATTCAAGGCTCTAAGCTAAGCTGCGAAGCTTACAAATATGACAAACCTCAGCTTGTTTCTTGAGCTGTTCCAGGATTTTTGCATATTCTTCCTCCTTCTCTTTTGCTTCTGCATGGGTGGCTTCATTCTGTTCAGCATACGCCATGGCCACCACAGCCAGAATCAGATTGATGAGGTAGAACGAACCCAAGAAGATGATGATTACAAAGAAGATCATGTACGTCTTCCCTGCTGCACGGAGTGTCTGAAATATTTAAGAGACTTTTTATGCATCATTTATGTTCAAAAACAGCAGTTATCGGCAGTTATCAGCAATTATCGGAAAGGCTTCTTTATTTACTGTGTCCTTTATGAATAAAATAGAATTTTCGTAAAAACATTTTTTTTTAAATAAATAAATAAATTCTAACCCTGACCCTAAACATTACAAAGGTAGCAAACATAAAACAGGCATTCACTTTTTTCATTTAACGAATTTTAAGTATTGTACAAGATTTGTTATGGAGCAGTTTGTTTCATTTTGTTAACCTTATTAAATATAACAAAATGGCATTGTATTATCACGTGAAAGAAAGCAAAGAACAAAGTGACATTAACAAGGTGCATATACAGTACCTACCAACTGGAACAAGTTCTCCCAGAAATCTTGAGTCATTAGCCGGAAAAGGGCTAAGAAAGCCCATGCAAAACTGTCATAACTAGTGTAGCCATAATTTGGGTTTGGGCCAGCTTTCAGGCATGTGTACCCCTCAGGGCACTTCCTGTGAACAGCAATGGCAAACAGGTAATTGAATCAACCATATATATGAATTCAGTTTGCTGAAAACTGCTTCTTTGAATACAATCAGTATATAGCTCTTTGAAATTTCTACTTGATGGTAATGCAAAATTACAGTTCAAAGTTGATATAGATGATTACATGTAAAGGTTGATTTTAGATGATAGAAAATATCATATTTATCATAGATTTTTTATTGTTGCAAATTTCATTTTTACATTTTATACCAACCCAACCCCCCATACAACCATACCCAGCCCCAACAAGTAATCCCCAATTAGAAT
This sequence comes from Carassius auratus, assembly GCF_003368295.1. NCBI lineage: Eukaryota > Metazoa > Chordata > Actinopteri > Cypriniformes > Cyprinidae > Carassius > Carassius auratus. The sequence goes on along the minus strand of NC_039245.1, from coordinate 11,990,705 downwards.
ACAATGACAGAAAATATCATATTTGAATAACATACCCTGCATCAGAGCTGTTACCACAAATTAACGGATCCATATGCCCAGGCACATAGTAGTAGTTTTCTATGGCAAAGGAATGAAAATCACTAAACAAAACCAATGCAGGAGTATCTGAGCATTAAAATAGTCAAAATTAAGTAATATCATGTCACATTACTGAGTTAAAAAGACACAAGTCACCTGGATTTTCAATATATTCCTGAAAGTTCAATGTGCTGTTGGCCGTTTCAGTGCCATTAAACTCAGTGTGATTGAAGAGCACTGTCAGGTTATCACTGTTGCTCCAGTCAAAAGACTTGATGCACTTTTGCCGCAAATTTCCCATAAACAGTTGTAGACCAATGAGAGCAAACACGCTGAGACAGAAGACAGTGAGGATCATGACATCCGCCAATTTCTTCACCGACTGAATCAAGGCGCCAACAATGGTTTTAAGACCTGGAATTTGCAGTTAAACAAAACATCAGCTGAAGTTATACCAAATTATACAAAAAACAAACTGACGTTAAAGTGAATGAGTAGCAATCATATTTCCTGTAGCCATGTGAAATGACATGATGTATCAACCTGGGATTACAGTAATTGTTTTTAGGGCCCGAAGAACACGGAAAGTCCTCAGGGCAGATATATTCCCCAAGTCCACAAACTCTGTGACGTACCTGTGGATGAAGTGAACTCAAGATTACAATGCTTATTATTTTAAAACCTCACAATTATTCCACTGACACTGTGTGTGTGTGTGTACTGTATATAGTGTATATATGTATATAAAACCTTGAACTGCATAATACCATTACATGTCACATTTTTACAATTTGGGCTTTTACCAAACATTGACTATTGTTTATTTCTTTAAATAGTGAAAAATATATATTATAGAGCACTATTATAGACTATGTCATTAAATGGATAGACAATAGTCATTGTTAGATTAGGTACAACCGGTTCCAACATGTTAGCATTGATCCAGATATTTATTTATTTATGTCACTTTTTAATGTTCTTCTTTTGAAATATTTACAGTATGGCTGAAGAAAGTGTGCACTCATATGAATCTCTTTTATTGAAGTGAACTTCCATATTTTTCTAAGAGTCTGCTCAAGCAGAGTCTCTCTTACTGGGGTAAGAGATATGTTCAGTGTAGACTATATTTAGCTTGAGTGCAACAGTCGATCACAGAAGCCAAATGGCATCATTATGTGTATACTATGGACCAATAGCAAGTGAGATGCCTGTTGGGCAACTGGATCACAGCATGTAATTATGAAGTCTGTAAACTTCAGGCTACTGAATTTATGTTAAAGTAGTACAGGAGACATTTACTAAAATACCGTGAGAGAATAGTGAGAGAAATAAGCATCAATGAAATGTGTTTACAAAAAAAAAAAAAAATTCACTTGACTAGACATCACACTAGGAATAACATTTGTTCCGTTTTCTGATGACATGCAACTAAAATAGTTCAAATACTATGTATTCTTATATAAATACTTATAAAATACTTTTAGTTATTGGTACCAAGGAAAACTATGGATGACAGCAGAGGGAATGCAATAGTAATAATGGTAAAACTTGGGATCTTAAAAGTCCTTGAACACCTTCAGAACTACAATCAAAGCGCAGCCTTTTAGTTTGCTGAGGAGGGCCAAAGTGTGAAGCTGAGATTTACTGCTAAGAATAGGCCTGGTAAGTGATCTCGCTTTACAAGTGGATAAACATTTTCATTCAGCCAGGCTGTGATTGTAAAGGGAAGCGAGGATGGACCTTAGGGACACGTATGGAGAAGCTGAGGAGGACAGTCTTCAGAGGACTGGGACCTGCTCACAGCCTCCTCACACTTTTGGTGATGCTGTAAACAAACTGACCTTTGACCTCTCACATCTTAGTGGGTATTTTCACAATGCTTCTGTGTCTAATGTGTTTGCCAGGCCCCAGCTATCTCATGCACCACATAATCTGACCGAGCAAAAACCGATTAGTCACACACTACGCTGACTACTCAGAATGGCATCTGATTACGGAAACTGCAGTTAAAAATAAAACTGTAAACTATTCCAATCCTCTTCTGAACAATCTCTTTGCATTTAACTGCAAGATAAATAAGAGTATTTATAATGCAACATTTTGTATTTCACATTTAGCACATTTTACAGATTTGTCAGTACATTTAGAGCCATAACAAATGTTTGCGCTGGCTTGTTTAACCTCTGATTTTACGTTCAGGTTATAGTCATACTTACGCCATGGAGATGACCATAAAATCCAGCCAATTCCACGGATCTCTCAGGAATGTGAAATCACCAATGCAGAAGCCTCTGGACAGCACCTTTACAAGCGCCTCAAAGGTGTAGATGCCAGTAAAAACGTACCTAAAAGGGACCAAATTATACAATAAACAATCAAGGCATATAAATGTGTCTCAATAACCTCTTTACGTAGCTGGTTAGCTTATTTTTTGTGGATTACATGTCTAGAGCTTTAAATATCAGGGTTGTGCCCCAGAAATAAATTAAGAATGTCTTTAAATTTTCCTGAATTTTAATTAAATGACAGACGGATTTGGGAAATATGGTGCAAATCTTACTCTACTATTTTATTCCATGCTGGAGGGTCACCCATCGTCATGAACACGCAGTTTGACAAGATGGTTATCATGATGAACATGCTAAATAATTTGTTGTGATGTAAAGGAGAACTTAGAAGAAATTATTTGTGAAATTCAACAAGATGTCAAAATATTACACAAAGTTAAGATGTCAACTTAAATCATATATGGAAATTAAACAAAACTGTTATATATATGTTGATATACATACATAAAATGACATTATATATAACTATTTTCATGGGTTGTATTGAATATGAAGGATATGAATGTATGAGTATCCTTATGGCCACTCGTCGGATAGGGTTGAATGGACTTAGAATGTAGCATGCAGGTTCTGCGTTGAATCGGTATATTGTATTCCCTTTGGTGACCACGATGAATGTCTGCAAAACAGAAAAAGGGACACAAAATCTCTTGTGGAATAAATATTATGTTCTGATAAGCCAGATCTGTAATAATCTGGGCTTTGGTATTTCGCTTTTGCCACTGACTTTTTTTGCTTTGTAGAATGGATCCAACTCTTCAAGAGGAACATTGAGGAGATTTGGTGGAGGGTCTCCGTAGATGAATGGTAGGACCTTTCCTGCTTCCAAATCACCTCTGGGTTTGGGCAGATCCTCCTCAGGCACCTCGATATTCAGGGCCTTCATCTGCTCCTGCTCGGTGGCTTCTTCTGCCATCCGCCGCTCGATCTCGGCGAGCGACTCCAAAGTGAACGGGTGGAAGACATCGGCACCTGGGGGAGGGAGCAGGCTCGCCATCTTGACATTCTGCTGAAGGAGGGCTGCCACCACTTCAGGGTCTCTCAGTTGTGCTCTGCAGGGACAGAGAAAAGAAAAACATACATATCACAGCTTAATTTCTGCACACATACATTAGATTTTCCATGACTCAAAGTTACAAATAAAACAGGCTATTTTGAGATGAGTTTTTTTTTATATATAAATTAATACTTTTATACCACAATGATGAATTAACAGTAACACAGTAAAGATTTTTACATTCTATTTTAAACATTCTATTTCAAATACTGTTCTTTTTGCTCTATTCATAAAAGAATACTGATAAAACACACACACACACACACATACATTATTTATTTAGTGCTTTTTAGAAAGATCCAACTCTTCATACAGTATAGTGAGGTGACTTTATTTCTCAAAGTTACAAAAAGTCTTACCTACAAGGCTCTTTCTTTTTTCAGGACAGAATTCTTTTTTTAAACAAAAAACCAAAATTCAAAGCATAATATTCCAGTTTAAATAAACCGTACATCACTGTACATTTAACATTTTTGAAACTTACAGTTGATGAGACCATAGTTTTAGGTTCTTAGCTCTATCTGGGTGAGCAGCACGATTTCTACGCCAAACCTCCATCAGGTTTATCTTTCACTTAGGCATGGCTGCTGTGTCCCCAAATACTGCGTACAGTTAAAAGCTCTCAAATGGAAGAATGTAACTTTGTGTGCTGAAGTTTGTGGGCCACTTTTTTATATTTGGGTCAAACTGAACCAGGATGAGTCCCTGTCCCCTCACAGCTACAAAACAATTCAGCACACAAAGATTCAACTGAGGGCCAGTTCATCAGGTTGTCTACTATTGAGCAAGTTTCTACTTTAAGAGATTAAATCCTGACAACCCTCGCTGTCAAATGTGTTCATAACAGTTAGAAAAGACATTTATCAGTCATTTACGTGTCTAATTATGAAAGGAAAAAGTTATAATGTTAATCTTACAACACATTATAATAACAATACAACATTCATTATCGTTTAAGTACATCTTCAATGTTATGAAATGAAACTAGAATCATTCGCTGATGCAGGAACACATTCTCGGCTCCTCAGTGTCGCTTTATATATCCGTAGGCACGAGAAGTGACTCTGCATGCAAAATCCACTAGGCAATTATCATTGGCGTTTTCTCTAAGTGATGAGGTTTGAACAGCAAAAACTTTACAGTGGATGGGAAACTGTCTCTTATCGCTCCTGCATCACATTACCTAAACAGCATTTATAACAATGAAACACAGCTTGTCTCCCTGAAGGAGTGTATTTGGCACAGAAATACTCCATTACATGACATAGTTTAGTATGAGAATCCAGTTCTTTAAAAGTGTAAGTCTATGCTGCTACGCTGACAAATGTTTATTTCCTGAACCGTAATGTCCACTATTTGGCCTGGAGAATATCTGTGTAGATATTTTTAATAAAGCAACTCTGAAAATCCATCAAATGTACTTAGAAAACATATGGATGTTCTTTGACACACTTTTGAATCTGCCCACTGATCCATGTGCTGGGTGTTGAGACCTGTGTTTATGCCGCCACTTAAAGCTCTGGTCAATAGCCAAAGGTAAGCTTGGGTCATTCTGCTGTTACATAACACAGACTCACCTGTTCTGACAGGAACGTGATATGACCCACAGTCTCTAATGAGGTCTATTATGTTCGGAACGCCTTCCGGTGATTCATACAGCTGTCACCCTCTGGCAAACAGGTGTTTGGGTCCTTCAGATTGTGCTACAGTGAATTTAATGAATTTGTTATGATTTAGAGTGTCAGGCTGAAGTTGGGAGGGATTGAAGTCGAGGACTCATGCAGTACCTCAGCAGCTGCTGTAGGCCATCACCCTGTAAAGCATCGGGTTACTAGTGACTGCACTCATTCCTGCCGTGTGTTTGCTCGCTTACATTGTGCTGATAAACAAGCCCCGCCTCCTGCTAAATTCCTCCCCGCCCACCATCTATCTATCCAGAAACACACTTACTTACAGTAAAACAACATTATGAAATATTATTACTATTTAAAAGAACCATTTTATATTAGAATATATTTTACCATTTTAATTGATTCCGGTGATGGCAAAGCTGAATTTTCAGCATCATTATTCTAGTCTTCAGTATCACATGATCTTTCAGAAATCATTTAATATGCTAATATTTGCTGCTCTATAAACATTTCTTATTACTATCAATGTTGAATACAGTTGTGCTGCCTAATATTTTTGTAGAAACTGTAATAATTATTTTTTTTGGGGGGGGGGGGGGTTATGATGAATACAGTTCTAGAAAATACATCTTTTGTAACATTATAAATATTTTTCATGTAACTTATGATGTATCAAAATATCTTAATATATATATATATATATATATAGAGAGAGAGAGAGAGAGAGAGAGATAATTTGTGTACAAATTGTACATATACGTGTGTGTGTGTGTTTGTGTGTAAAATTTGTACACAAATTTTAGTATTCAGATATTTAGATACATACACCAAACACATTTCTGTGCCCTCTGTTCCAATAATCTTCCTTTTCTTCCTCTCTTTTATCAAGACTTCACACTGTACACAACAGTTTCACTACAAAAGCAGAAAGTTTCAGTTTGTCCCCTCCTAAAAATGCCGCCCTAAGGCCTGAGCGCACACTCACATCAGTGTGGGGTTGGTAAAAGGCCACATCAAGGACACATAACGCCCTTCTGAAGCCTAAAATGTCAAATGTTACACACTACATTCTTGTGGACTTCTCAATCTTGCAAGACTGCAAATGCACATCAAGTGCTCCATTTGGGACAGGGCCTTCGAGAGGACTGTAAAACAGTTAGATTGGGTTACATGTACTGGACTACAAGCCACCTCAACTGTTCCCTCCTCCAAACATGCTCCTGGCAGATTATTTTTCATCTTGGCTGCCAGATATGGATGACTGTTGATATTTTCCTACAACTATTGGGCTTCACTGTGCCAGTCTGGTCTCCTTCTGATCATGCATGCTTGCGTTTGTGCTTTCTGTCTGCCTTTCTTCCTGATAATGTTCGGGGTTCAGACACACTCTCTCTGTTTAAAAATCTCTTCCGCAAAGTATTCAAATAATGAATCTCATAATCTTGTACTGCAGTTATGTCTGATCAAATGCACATTCATATTCTTTAGCTTGGGTTAAACTAATTAATTTTACTTTGTTGGAACAGCAGCTATGCTAATTATGTCTCTATTTGTTTCTCTGTTTTGCCACAAGATTTACATCCCGTGGTAACTAGGATTTACACAAGCTCCAGTCTGGATCCAGAACACCTGATAAGAGATGATGCTGACCCGCAGAGGACCTCAGATGATGCTAACCCCGAAACAACATACAGAACTAACAAATATTGCTACAAGTGTGATTGCATAATATAATAATTGCTGTTAATAGTGTTTATTGTCTGGTTGACTACGTCTTGTATTCATTTTTCGGAAATTCCTGTCATTTGCACATAAACTGACAGTCACCACGTATAAGCTACTACTAAATATTGTAGAAACTTAATTTTCTGTAAAGTTGCTTTGCAATGATTTGTATCATAAAAAGCACTATACAAATAAACTTGAATTGAATTGAGAGATTTGCTCATTCCTGTCATACAGTTCATTTTCATGTCCTCGTCATATAATTGTTAATTTTTTTATGCCATGTTCACCTGCCAAAGTAATGTCTCTGATTTATCCTCATTTGGGGGCTTTTATTAGGAAATATTGCCATTTTCAATTGGTTAACTGTCATATTTTTTTAATTAATAATAAAAATAATAATAATATACATACACACACATACATGATTAAATTAAAATGTCAAAGAGTTGTTCACCAGATCCATTAAAGAAGCTCTATGTGGCGGGGGAGGCGTGGTTTAGCAAAGTCTGCAACGGGAGAGCGAATGAAGAGACGAGCGGTGGTTCAGGTGAGAGACAAGTAACAGCTGGATCTCGTTGCAGTGATTGGCGTGGGGAACCGGTTTTTAAGCTGCACGACATCCGGAGAAGGACAAGAGAGCTGAGGACTCTGAACTTTACTACACTGGTGCCGAAACCCGGAAGGAAGGAGAACACTTCCGCCATGCAGTCTCCGTCAGGACCATCGCCTACGCAATTTGCAGACATTATAACATCGCTTGCGGGCCTGCACCAGGAACATCACAAGGCCCTCCTGGTCTATGCCTACCTGAGAAGAGCCACCCTCCAGAGGGTCGGCCTCAGCCATGAACAACACAGGCAGCGCTTCCGGTCGCTGGAGCTTAGCGAAGCCGGCCGGCCCTTTGTATTGGCACAGCAGCTCCGGGACTCGTGCCGCAAATGGCTGTTGGCCGGAGGCAGCGAAGGCTAGACCATCATCAATGTGGTGGTGCTAGAGCAGTTCATCTTCCGCTTCCCATAGAAGACCGCCCAGTGGGTCCAGTGCCACCGCCCGACATCGTTGGATCTGGCCATCCAACTGGTGGAAGACCAGCTGGCGGCATGCTCCGGGGTTGGCGAGCACCTTCCTTCTGTCTGTCTCTCTCTCTCTTCCCCTGTCTCACCCTCCCCCCCACCAAGAAATCTGTCCCTCTCCCTAGGTCCCGTTGGGTGGGGCCACCGAGGCCCGGCCCCCGCTGGAGGATGGGGATAGAGCCCGCAGCTGGGGCACGAGGCCCTGAGCGGGGAATGGCCTCACCCCAACGAGGGGGGACTGAGGAGCCCTCTACTGCTTCCCCACGCCAATCCCCTGACCCACTCCCGGCCACTAGGGCGGTGAGGAGGCCTGGGCCGGCCTGCTGGCGTTGCGGGGACCCAGGCCACTTTGTGGATAGGTGCCCAGTCATGGAGGTGGGAAGGTTGTCCCCGATCAAGCCGGGCTGTACCAAATACCCGTGAGTATTAAGGGGGGTACCTATCAGGCTTTGGTGGATTCAGGTTGTAACCAGACCTCCATCCATCAAAGCCTGATACAATCCGGGGCATTGGATACGGGCCGCATGGTTAAGGTGAGGTGTTTGCATGGGGATATAGTGGAATACCCCGTAAAGGCCATAGCCATTAAATTTAGGGGCCAAAAGCATAATGTGGAGTAATTGGCATTCATTAAAACGTGCTCAGGTGGTGCGCGTCTTCTCGGGAATGTCAGTTGGTAAACCCACCAGCCACCCCAAAAGCGCCATTGCGCCCTATTCCCCTAGTGCAGGTCCCCTTCGAGCGAATTGGTATGGACCTCATTGGGCCGATAGAACGATCGGCACGGGGACATCGCTTCGCGTTGGTCTTAGTGGATTACGCAACACGATATCCTGAGGCAGTGGCGCTCCGCAACATCTCGGCAAAGAGTGTGGCGGATGCCCTGTTCAATTTAATCTCCCGCGTGGGCATTTTGAAACAGCTTACCAAAGAGAACTTACTGGGGGAGCTCGTTTTGGCTCCAAAGCACCTTGGAGCTTCCATTGGTCCGTGGTGGTTACACACTCAGTGGGTGTATTCAGAAACTCCACCTTTTTTGATGCAATTTTTTTTTTCCCAGGTTCGTTTCTCATTCAATGGAGGTAAGGCAAGAGAACAATATCTCTGGCCTAGTCACTAGCAACATGAATACACTGGAGTGTAGAAAAACTGAGCTATTCTGAATGGAGAATAGTTGAGCTGGCACAGATATATCTGCACTTGTACGATTACTCGCGTACATAATTACAAGATTCAGGGAAAGCATTTAATTCATAGAAAAAATTAGCAACGAAGCTTGGTGTCAATGACCCATAGTTATACAAAAAGTGACGCACAGAAACATCTGAGAAAAGTTTTCCAAAGCCATGAAAAGTATGAAAGGAAAGAGCAAAGATATAAGGTAGCAAGTACCAAATACACGTGTTTCAAATAAATGTTATACCATGCTGCTGCTACTGTTCTTTCAATAAGCAAATTTAAAGGGGTCATTTGATGCTTTTTTTAAAGATCATTATTTTCCATAACAGAATATGTTGACATGCTTTAATGTTCAAAAAACACATTATTTTTCAAATACTGTAGATTATTGTAGGTCCTTGATGTCCAGCCTCTATCAAAATGGGTCGTTTTCTACAAAGTCCTTCCTTCCGATAAGCACAGTCTGCTCTGATTGGCCAGCTGACCCAGTGCATTGTGATTGGCTGATCACCACAAGCTCTCCGCGGAAATGTAACGCCCCCATTCCATAATTGCGAGCTTCATCTTTCAAAATAAATGTAAAGACAGTTAATAATTTCCTTAGTTTTACCATTTGTTCAAGCCGAAAGGGGAACAGAGTCGTGTGACAGACACAGTGATGACGCTCGTATGTGTTTGTAGTACACAAGCCACGGACGGTTAAGACAGCTGACTCTACTTGTGACCCTGTCTCTATCTTTCTCTCTCACACACACACGCACACACAGACACATACACACACGCAATGTGCAAAACTTAGCATTTGAACATTCAATAGCAAATACTTAAACTAATAACAAAACATACTAACAGTAACTGATTCAGAAGTGCCAGATTGTCGTAGCAAAGTCAGAATTACCTCTTCTCCTAGGTTCACGAAACAGTCGTGCATAAAGTTTAAGTTTTTTGTTTTGTTTTACTACAACTTTGTTAAGGCTAATTTCATAGCTAACAATTAACAGTATATATCATTTAAACATATAAACAATTAAAGCACAATTACATCATCTGTAAACATTTTGCGAAACGACAATTTGTAAATGAAATTTGGAAGGATTTTTAATTTTTATTTATTTATTTATTTATTATTTTGAGATGGAAATGACACTGGGTCAGGTGTTCCATTTTCTTGGAAAGCTGTAAATATGATTATTAAATAAATTAAAAATGATTAAATAATAACATCAATTACTTAATGAAGCCTAATGAAACTAAATAAAAATTATATACAAAATAAGTTTTATTTTATTAATACATAAAAAGTATTATTATGATTTGTTCCATGCTTTCATGGTTTTAATTAATGTTAGAATTAATATTTTTCACCACAGTTTCATTTAAATAGTGATGTGACGTGGAATCCCATACTCAGAATTAGTGCTCTGCATTTATCCCATACAGAGTGCACACACTCAGACGCCGTGAACACACAGACCCGGAGCAGTGGGCAGCCAATTTTTGCTGCGGCACCTGGGGAGCAGTCGTGGGCCTTGCTCAACGGTCTCACCTCAGTCTTGGTACTGAGGATGGAAGAGAGCACTGATCATTCACTCCCACCACCGACAATTCCTGTTGGATCTGAGACTTGATCCCACAAATTTCAGGTTACATGTCCGGCAATTTAACCATTATGCCACGAATTCTGTTCTACTGAACTTGCTGTTCATCAAAGGACCTTGAAAAAAAACGTATCAGTTTTACACAAAGATATGAAACGGTTTTCAACATTGATAATAATATGGAAATACATTTGTTTCAATAATAATGAACGAAACTTTATAAAACTGAACGTAACTTTTTCAGAAACTATCAAAAATATGCCATTACAAGAGAAGAAAAACACAATGAAAATGAAAAAAATTTACGCTCTTCAAATATGCTTAAAGGGTTAGTTCACCCAAAAATCTAAATTATGTCATTAATAACTCACCCTTATGCTGTTCCAAACATGTAAGACCTCCTTTTATCTTCTGAACACAGTTTAAGATATTTTAGATTTAGTCCGAGAGCTCTCAGTCCCTCCATTGAAGCTGTGTGTACGGTATATTGTCCATGTCCAGAAAGGTAAGAAAAACATCATCAAAGTAGTCCATGTGACATAAGAGTTAGAATGCTTTTTGGTCCAAAAATAGCAAAAACAACGATTTTATTCAGCATTGTCCTCTCTTCCGTGTCTGTGTGAGAGAGAGTTCAAATCAAAGCAGTCTGGATATCTGGTTCGCGAACAAATCATTCAGTTCACCAAATCGAACTGAATCGTTTTTTAAACGGTTCGCATCTCTAATCTCTCGTTCGCGAGTCAAGAACCGTTTCTGTCAGATGCGTCCGATTCGTGAACCGAGGAGCTGATGATACTGTGCATGTGTGATTCAGCGTCTGAACTGAACTGATTCTTTTGGTGACTGATTCTGAACTGATTTTGTGCTAGTGTTATGAGCACGGGTAAACCGAAGGCTTGAATCAAGGGCAATCATCACAAATGACGCCATTATGTCGAGCGCAAAAGAACTGGTGAACCGTTTTCTTCAACCGGTTTATTGAATCGAACTGTCCGAAAGAACTACTGGTGATCCGAACACCGATGCAACTGGTTCTTCACTCGTGAAAGAGTCAGTCTATTGTTCGTTATCTGGCTCGGCTCGGTGTTCATCTTCACAGCAGTTCAGTCAGTGTACTGTTTGAGTGCATGCATTACTCCGGGATATTGGTTTGTTTGAACTCAGAGGGAGTGTCAGTCACATTAAACTCTGCAGACCCGGTACCAGGTCCAAAAATAGCATGCAAAATGTTTGTGTTTCATTTGCAAAGCCTTCCTTATATGGCATCAGCCCATATATGGGTTCATTTGAAAGCTTAGAGTGTTTTCTTTACAAAGAATACCATTAATTGGGGTTTTATGATACTTAAAGTAGTCAAATTAAGCTAAGAAATATACCCCCCCCCCATAAATTTCCGTCTAACGATTGCGAATATTTTTTCATAAGAATGTGTATTTAAAATATTTTTCACAAAACAGTCAAGTCGTATATCACAAGAAAGCTCTCATTCTCAGGAATCTGATGATGTAGATCATTTTATTGTGTGACAATCACAGATCGAATGATCTTCAACAGAATCGCGATGTAACTATTATTATTATTTATCCATCTTAGCACCGCTTCAGTCAGCCGCAAACAGCCACACATACCTATATACTCGATAGAATCTTTTAGATTAGAATATCTTCTTTCAAACAAGACCATTTTTAAGTTTCTGCGTGCTTCCATTGCTAAGATATAAAGCGTTTTGTACAAGTGCGCATACAGGACCAAAGCGCTGTGAGATTGACCAGATCTCTAACTCATATTGATGTGCCCAAAAGGCTTTCTTCTGCTATAGACATCTGACCTCTTTTTTGAAGCGCTATTAGTCCTTATAGCTGTCATTCACAAGCCGTGTCCTCCACTCAGAGGTGCGAAAATCAGCACGTATGCGCAAAAGGGGGGGCAGGGAGTGGACAGTGACTGCCCAGTCCTTCTTCCGCCGGTGTGACACCGGCGAAGCGCTGGCCGATGGGAAATTGTGTTTTTGGCTGCTTCTAAACAAAGAGCACACGAGGGAATACTACAAGCGGACGAATCTCCGGATTAACAATGCATAATATTCATAATACAAGTTATGGATGACCACCGTCGCCGTGGAGAGGTCAGGATGTGCATCTTGTAAGAGTATACGCATGCTACTTGCTTTTATACATTTGATTCTTTATTTTGAAGCGTGAAAGCTCCGCTAACAATAAGCTAATCTGTTTATTTTCATAATTGTGCATTACTTGACTGCATCTCAGTGAAGGTACAGTAAACAGTACAGTACTGGGTGGATGAACATAAATTTGTTTGTTGATGCTCCGAAGTTCGCGTACAAGCTTCGGGGAGCGGATTTAGCACTGATTTTGATTCAAAACAAACAGACACGATGATAAAATATTAAATATTATATATGATTGAGACAGGCGATGTCTCCCAATCTTTACACCATACATAATAGACATAAATGAAATGATATGAAGCTGGAGATTGTGGATTCTATTTTAGATTGTGATAGACCAGATATTTTTTATAATTTTATGCATGTTGCTAGTGTGCAATTTGACTTATTCTCTTTCAAAGACTGTTCAGAAAACACACACACACAAAAAAAGCAGATTGTATTGAGATGGTTCATCATATGTGATACAACATAAATTATTCTATTTGTCACAAACAGCAGCTTTTTATGTAACTTCTGAGTGTTTTCTGTAAAATAATATACAGATATCACATTATTCCATGCTGCATGTGTGCAAAAGACGACTTCATACTTATTTAGATTAAAATTTTATACAAAAATTTTATTATTCCTTCCTTCAGTTGGAATAGAATAACTTTTGCATAGATTAGGATAGAAAGAAATTTCCTTTCTCCTCTATTAGCTAACATGTGCTGGAAACACATGACATTGGTCTGAAGTTGCTAGGCCCTTCATTGCCTGAGCTATACTATTTCAAACTTCATTTTACACAAATAAAATAAAAAAGCGCCTTGTTTTTTTCCCTATTTATTATAACACAGACAGCATATATTGTCATTTTTATCAATTTCAACAGTGTTTTATATAATTTCAAAGGGTAAAATGATACCAAATTTCAGGGTTTACACCTTTGCAGGAAAGAATGGGAAGCTTTACAAATTAGGAAAGAAAATGGAAAAACGGAAATCCCCAAAATAGCATTTGTGCTTAAGAGGTTTAAGAGGTTAAAAAAAAGTTAACATCTTAAGTCATTTGTGGATTAATGCGTATTAGAGATGCGAACCGTTTAAAACGATTCAGTTCGATTTGGTGAACTGAATGATTCGTTCGCGAACCGGATATCCAGACTGCTTTGATTTGTACTCTCTCTCACAACAGACACGGAAGAGAAGACAATGCTGAATAAAGTCGTCGTTTTTGCTATTTTTGGACCAAAATTATTTTCGATGCTTCAAAAAAATCTAACGGACCCTCTGATGTCACATGTACTACTTTGATGATAATTTTCTTACCTTTCTGGACATGGACAGTAGACCGTACACACAGTTTCAATGGAGGGACTGAGAGCTCTCGGACTAAATCTAAAATATCTTAAACTGTGTTCCGAAGATAAAAGGTGGTCTTACATGTTTGGAACAACATAAGGGTGAGTTATTAATGATATAATTTTCATTTTTGGGCGAACTAACCTTTTAATTCTTTGTAAATGTTTTTCAAAGATTCGTTTTCGCTATTCGTGGATTCTGAATTCATTGCCACAGATTTCGCTTACGTTTCCCAGTTTTTCGTTTGGTGTTTTGACACAAACCTCTCGTGGGGGCGGGCTTAACAGTGATCTACTCTGATTGGATAGTGAGCCTCTCTCTGCTCTCTGACCGGGAAGTACAGACGCCACTCAGTGGCGTGCATATTTAGAAAGCTCTCGTGATTGTGATTTGTATTACTAAATATGTAAATAATACTTGACCTTTGATCGTCTCAGTCTGTAAAGATGAGCTCTTGTCCTTCAAGGCAGCTTGAAGTAAGCCTGTGTTACTGAATGACAATAATTACCCGCAACAAACTGTAACACACTGTAAGATGAAAAACTTGTATATTGTATGTTATTGGTTACTTCAGTTACACAAGCTTATTTTAAGCTGCCTTGAAGGACAAGCGGAGGAGGAAGATGACGCTGCTCCATGTCTCTGTCTCCTGAAAGCTCCTCTTTACTGAGACGATCGAAGGTCAAATATTATTTATATATTTAGTAACACAAGGCCCCGTGAGAGCTTTTTTTTTCTTTATCTATATTTATTAATGCAGAGAACAAAAACATACAAAGGTATAAACATACATCACATAATATCCACCACAAAAAGAAAGATTAAAAAGAGGGCTAAAATCTTAACAAAATTACACAAGGAGATCAAAGGCAAAGCAAATTTAACAGTCCTTATAGCTTTCTTATTAAACACTGAGATTGCTGAGATACATTCAAATAGTTTTCCATTTATTTGATGAAAACAGAGAAGACAGGTTTACAGTTGTAGAATTTGCATTTGTGAATGTGAAATTTGTTTAGGAATATTTTTTTTATTAATAACTAAACTGTTAGTTTTGTTTGTGGGGTCAGAGTCATAATACCCAAATATAATGTTTTTCATATGTAATGAGAAGCCTGGCAAAATCTTACAGTTGACAAACACCACAATATCATTCCAAAGTTTCTGAGTGTAGTGACATGACCAAAATAAGTGTACAGTTTCTCTGAACACTTTCTCGAACAAAAAGAGCTTGTTAGATCAATGTCAGATTTAAATTATTGTATAAACTTCTTTACAGTGTAGAACCTGTGTATGAGCTAATAAATGTATTTCACTTTGTCAGTGAAAAAGATTTTTTTTGCAGTAGAGACCAGATTTAATCACCGCGAGAGCTTTCCAATATGTGCACCACTACTGGGTGGCGTCTGTACTTCCCGGTCAGAGAGCAGAGAGAGGCTCACCATCCAATCAGAGTAGATCACTGTTAAGCCCGCCCCCACGAGAGGTTTGTGTCAAAACACCAAACGAAAAACTGGGAAACGTAAACGAAATCTGTGGCAATGATTTCAGAATCCACGATTAGCAAAAACGAATCTTTGAAAAACATTAACAAAGAATGAAGCAAATTTGAAGAGCATGTTAAATTTGTGTGACTGAGTTCATTTTTTTATTTTAATTGTGTTTTTCTTCTTTTGTAATGGCATATTTTTGATAGGTTCTGAAAAAGTTACGTTCAGTTTTATAAAGTTTCGTTCATTATTATTGAAACAAATGTAATTCCATATAATAATAAGAAATGTTACTTGAGGACCAAAAATTTGAATGCTTTCTAAAGGATCATGTGACACTGAAGACTGGAGTAATGATGCTGAAAATTCTGCTTTGCAACACAAGAATAAATTAAAATTTTATATATATATATATATATATATATATATATATATATATATATATATATATATATATATATATATATATATATATATATATATATATATATATATATATATATATATAAAGTTATTTTAACAGCTATTTGTCGTAATATTTTATAATATTACCATTTTTACTGTATTTTTTATCAAATAATTACAGCCTCGGTGAGCATTAAAACAGACTTCTTTCAAAACAACTTAAAACAGACTTCTTTCAAAACAACTTACCAACTCCAAAATTGAACAGTAGTGTATATTTTAACAGACTTTAATTACATCTTTCCCATTAACAAGGATTTTCTACTTTGTAGTGAATTGAACATTCATTTAGACCATTCTCATTCTAGAGAGCATCTGACCGGATAAAAATCTGTGTAGTACAACATGAGTCATCAACATTTTTGGCTTTACTTTTAATATATCACAAGCATTTAATATAATTAGTCTTAAAGCAACATAATAACAATCAACATAAACCCAAAAGCCACATAACTGAACTTTAGTGGATAACAAGTAGAAAATAAAAGTGATACTGACTGTGGGGAAACAGTACTACAGAATACTGGACCTACGGATCAGTGTTCAGAGAAGACTAACAATAAATAATGTGTCCGCTTGTTCAAGTAATGACGATGCAGGGTCTTTTTTGAGCAAGCATTACAACAGTGTTCATGACAACACTGTCACAGCTACAAGTGGGCACTATACGAGCCCATCAGCACGCCGCCGCTGGGTCGCACAGCCCCGACCGCTCTCTCAGATATGAAATATATTACCATTCATCCATCAGCGGCCTGTCATAAAACCACTCATAGCTCTGATAAAGGGACGCCATAACGTGGCTTTAAAAACCTTGGACACAGACAGCTTTTACTAAAGTCTATCTCTATCTTCTTGTTCTCATTCGCATGAACACATTGTGTTCTTGTTTCTTTTTTCCCTCTCTCACGGAGTCATATCTCACTTCTGCTCTGGCACACTTCAACACCATGACACTTAGCGATCGCCTCTAGTCTAGCGTCCTCACCCTGTGTGATTACAACTCGTTCGAGCGAAATGCTTCATGCACGCATTCTGATCTATAGCTGCTGGCCTCAAATCCTATTCTTAAATCTTTAATGAGGAAAGCAAAACCATTTCAAGATCAACAGCGTCAGGCGAATTCTGCAAACACTGCACTGATACTAAGAAAGGACTCCAGCAATGTTATGGCCATGGCAGTGTCCCCGCTCTCCCCTCCTGTGACATCTGACATTACTAACCACCCTTAACAACAGCTATTCTGCTCTTACTGATTATGTGAAATCATAATCATTTAGCCGCTGTTTGATGTCACAGACCCATGCAGCAATTCTACAGTATCATTCTCTGAGGAAACACAACACTGATTAAGCATCAAGCACACATCAAAACATATGCATCTTTGCTTTTAACAGTATACTCAAAAACAATTGGATTTACCTTTCTGAGAATTGACTCAGAAATTTGTTAACGATAATTACAAAGAAACAGCAAATAACACATTGAATTAAACCTAATGATATAGAATTTTCTTGTAAACATACTCCAACAATCTTTATTTACAATTGTTAATATATTTTTTTTTATGTAGCTCTAATAACTTCTAAATGTCCACATTTGGTTGTAATTTCACCTAATCAAAGTTTACAAAGTAATAAAAAAATCACTGACCAACTTTACATCTTATACATTTTCATCTTTATCTTAATATGTCTTTTTTTCTATTTTAATTTTTCAGGATTTTTCAATGAATCTTATACAGGGTTTAGTTGTGTTTATCGCATCACACAACAGAATAAAATAATAAAAGAATAATAGTCTTCTCCTCATGACTTCCAAACACACGACTTCTCACAAGACTTCTCCTGGTCTCTTCAGACATGTTATCAGGGTTTGGTACTCAAATGTTTCAATGGCTTATCATTCTGATAAACCCGTCGGGACTGTATTTCTCAGATTTCAGTGCTAGTGGCCAAGCAAGCTTGAGAATCGAGACCTTACCCAGCGGCCAAGAACGAACTAAACTCTGAGGCTAAACTCTACTGCTGTCACAAGCTTGGATCACTTTACATCCAATAGTGCTGTCTAGTGCAACCCAGTTTTATTTTCCAATGCCGAAAAGTATAAAACATCTCAATCATATGGTCATCACGCAATCACAGATAACGGCAAACACGTAGAAACACACACACACACAATCAGAACTACTAAAAGACCTGCAATTTATTTATTTATTATTTTAAGTTTGGGCTTGGTAAGATTTCTCATGTTTTTGAAAGAAGTCTTTTATGCTCACCATGACTGCATTTGTTTGATCAAAAATACAGTAAAACACACATATATTGGAATATTATTACAATTTAAAACAGCTGTTTTTTATCAGAATATATTTGAAAATGTAATTAATTGCTGTGATCAAAACTGAATTTTCAGCATCATTCCTCCAGTCTTCAGTGTCACATGATCTAATCGGCTGATTTGCTGCTCAAGAAACATTTATTATTATTATTATTATCAATGTTGAAAACATTTGTGCTGCTACATATTTTTCTGGATTTATTTGATGTATAGAAAGTTTAAAAGGACAGCATTAGTTTGAAATCTAAAATCTTTTGTAACATTATATATCTCTTCACTGTCACTTTTGTTCAGTTTACAGTTTTTTTCGATTGCTCAACGACAGTGAGCACAACAGGAGCTACACGTGCAAAACTCTTAACTACAGTCTGCACTACCAACAATCACCTGAGTTAAACAGTTCACATCACCTGCAAAACTCATTCCAAGCTATACAACTCTTAACTGTCACGCTGTCTGGTCTCTTGTTTCCCTGGGTGTCCACTAGTGGCCTCACTTCCCCATAGGCACCTCACCGCAGGCACTACATTTCCCACAAAGCCTTGTCCCTTCATCACAGTAATTGCACTCCTGTTAATTGCACTCAGGTGTCTTCACTTGATAGTCATTACCCTGCCTATATAATCCAGTCTGTTTCCATTTGTCTGCATGGAGTCCTTACTTTCCGTCACCAAGTTTCCTCGTGTTCCTGTTCCTGTTCCTGTTCCTGTTCCTGTTTGATTGTTCTGTTTGGACTGATGTCTGGTTATGACCCCGGCTTGTTTTCACTCTGATTTTGGATTGCCCAATAAAATCTCACACTGCACTTGGATCTTCCGTCTCCTGTGTTCCCGTACGTGACATTGACACATGGCTCAAAACAGACTCAGTGCAGCCAAACACTACACACAACCCTCACTGAGATAACACACACTGTCATTCAGAACACACTGAGAGGAAAAACACTAGCATCAAACACCTATACAGAAAATACTCACTTTTCATCTTTACAGTTTGAAAAAATTCAGTGTCTTCATATAAAGTCATATTTTCTTCAAAGAAAAGAGTGACATTCTTTCACATGATTTATTTACATTTTTAGAACATAACAATTCTTTAAGGTAAATGAAAATTAGCAGTTTGCTTCAATAGTCTGTAGTAATTTATGGAATTACAGTAATGATAAAAAAAAGGTAGAAACTAAAAGTACATACTGTAGTTCGAACAAATAATTTTCAGGGCTAATCCTGAAATTGCAATCAGCAGTGTTTGAAATCTATTATGTTTTGAATGTGTGTTCCACAGTTTTGACAGCAGTGTGTTAGAATTTGAACAAAGTGCTGTAAAATCCACAGTGTTGTGCAGGTTGTGGTTAAAGTCATGGGATAAGTCTGTAGAGTTTTGAAAACTGTTTTCAAGCAGTGAAAAATGAACTAGAGTTTGGTCCACATGAACTGCTGCTGTGCAGACTGTAGTTAGAGTTTTGCACATGTGACTCCAGTTGTGCCCACTGTCGTTTAGCAATCGAAAAAAACTGTAATACATCCTTGCTCTAATGCATTTTTTTTTATCCCTGACCCCAAGAGTTTGACTTTGAATGGTAATGTACATATTTTTAGTTTAAATAAATAAATGTGTTTGTGTGTGTGTGTGTGTGTTTGTGTGTGTGTGTGTGTGTGTGTGTGTTAAAAGAAAAATATAAAACACTAGCACTTTCACAAGTGGTCTCTGTCTTTAGCCCCACTGTACCACACTGTACATCTGTGAAAACATCTCCCCGCAGAGACAACCAAACAAGATGAATGTGTCTTCAATGTCAGCACAGGCAAAAACTCTGCAGACATAAGATCTGAGGCTTCCAAGTGGGAAATGTATACCATTAATGCATCTCTATTAAGCAATCATGGTATACATTTCCAGCGCTGAAGGGCAGCTTAGGAAGTGATTTTCTGCCTTATGCCAGGCATGCATCTGAATTTAATGGGCAAACTAATTAAATCCAGAGGTGAGAAACTTCATTGCCCTGAGCCCCAGTCTCAAGATGCCCATGTATCTGGATCATCTCACGGTCCACTGTCCCACACTGCTCCCATACTGAAAAAAAAAAGATATTTTGGACATCTTTTAAATGTCAAAAAAACAAAAAAACATCCCTAAACAATGAGTATGTTGTCAGAGCTTCCATTCCCGTTCACCACCAAGTCTGACAAACTCTTTCAGAGTCAGAGAGGAGTTCAGTCTCTTCTAGAGCAGGCGTCTCTATGAGGAGCCAGAGTTGGGACTTAAAATGAAGTTTGGGGCTGCTGACAGGTATTAATATGAGATAGAGACTCCAACTTGATCTGTATGTCTAATGAAGGCCTGTGGGTCAGGGGGCAACCTGGCCCTCCAAGATGTCTTGTTCTCTTACTCATGGCATAAGCCTGGCAAGGATGTCACAAGCTTTGGTAGGGTCTGGCAAAGAGTAGCAGGAGAGTAGTTGATGTGAACCTAGATGTTCAAGAGCATGCGTTTGATCCTCTCAATTTTTTGTCAATTTTTAGAGAACCAATCTCATAATAGGATAATAACAGCTGTTACGTTGTTCAAATAAGGCATGTATAAAGAAAAAAAACAACACCTAATTTAATGTTCACACTGATACTCCAGTGTATATACATACATCTGTCCTTGAATGCACACACATGCACACATGTGAACTAGACCACTTGAGTTCAGCATGTCTGTAAACATAGTCCAGAGAGCTGGATGTCTCTGGAGGTGAATATCTACGCTGAGAGATGGAAGGAGAGACAGAAAGTCAGCTCTAATGGCCAGATCAAAGAGAACTCCTGTCGCTAGTTATACATGGACATCCTGCAGTGACATGAAACAGTCTCAGCCAATCTTTCTGAAATTTGAATCTGAATCTCAATAACTTATCTAAGGGTAGGAATGAGACAGTTCATGTATATAAGTGTCTGGTCAGGAGTGAAAACATCTTAAAGTGTCTCCACAAATAAAGCTTGGCTATAAAAGATGAATTCTGTATTCATGCACCAAGTTGCCTAGCAATGGTAAACAGCCGAGACTCAGCCGAGCGTCGTGGCAACATCATCTCTGGACCATGGTTAAATCACTGTAACATATTGTGCCCAGCTTGCTGCTTTATCCCAAGTAGGGCCATATATCAAATTACCCACAAACCCCTAAATAATACATTTCTTAATTTTTTATCTGGTGGATATAATTTTAACTATTTCCACTTAATTAAAGTTTGAATTTTGTAACAACATAAAAGTCTGTACTGTCACTTTTGATCAACTGAATAGATCCTTACTAAATAATAGTGTTAATTTCTTCAAGAAAGAACGAAAAAAATTAAACATCTTACAGTTACATTTGAAGAATGACACTCCTGTCTCTTGCGAATCCTTATTTTATCAAGATTCATTCCAGCACAGCACAAATACCCTAAACTCTCATTGCACAAATAAAGATGTGATCATTTTACTCTGACATAAAAACCTCTGTGATACTAATCAGTCATTGACCCTGTATGCTCTCTTCTAAAGTTCCTGATACAACTCAAAGAGTCAGTAATGATGAGCTCTGAATGTCAGCGGACACATCTGCCAAAGCCACTATTTCCTCTCATCTCACCTGACTGTGCTCAGTACTTCATTCATGCCAACCTACTGTACAGCACAACCACAAACAACAAGAAGTGGACCATCGTTAGAAAAGTGACATGGCACCCCACCAGAAGGGCCGTCATTTGGGGGACAACAAGGAATGTTGTTTGGGCCCCTAATGATGCAAGGGCCCGCTAAGTTCCTCTATGTTACACTGAGAGAAAAAAATTAAAATAAAAAGTACCTTCAAGGTTACAACAACTTGTTTTTCACTGTGGGCACATGCAAATCTGCAGCAAAGCATCATAAAAGATTGTATGAACAGCTAAAACTACCAATATTTGATTTTAGACTTTATCTCAGTATTTCAGTGCACTTCTCTAACAAAACTCTAACAAAACTAAATGCAAAATGTAAGTAAATGTATTTCTTCTGTGAACATCATCTTTATAAGAGAAAAACTATGCATAAAGCAAGACATAGAGAGTTGAACAAAACAGAGCAGGCATGAAGCGATCAGAGGGACTTGTTGGTGGCTACTGTGACCTCTCAGTGCAATCAGTGTCTCTGTGAATAATAATCAGTGCTTTTCCGGAAAGTATTTCGAATTCATTAATTTATAGATAAAGTAGATCATACAACCTGAGTTGTTTATTTAATATATTAACATATTTGTTTGCCTTAAAGAGAACTTATCACAACCAATAAATGTGCGCAGCAGGAGGATTTGTGTGTAAAATATGTTACAACTCCACACTATAAACAGAATATATTATAATAATCATATAATAGAAACAAATAATGGAAATATTAAAACTGACAAAGCTAAATTATGCTTATAAAGATTTCTAAAAGCAAAAAAAAAAAAAAAAAAAAAAAAAATCGTATCGTGACAGGTATATCTCACGTTTGGGACCAAAAAATAATAATATTCAGAAATGTTTATGTTACATAAAGTTCAAACTCCAATGTCATGTTATTCAAGACTAATAAATTCAAGAGGCTACTTGCAACCAGCCCATTATAATCTGTTGCCATTACAAGACGACCACCAAATATCCAAAAATAGTTTTACCTTTCTCAGCCAGAAAAAAAGGTTTGTCTTGAATCTTAGGTCCCAAGGTTAGTGTTCGTCGAAACTTCTGCTGGTGTGGGAGAAGGTCCAGGCTCCGGGCAGCTGTCGCTCACGCGCGGGTGTCTTGTGTGAAACCTGAGAAACGCCTCAGGTAGCATCATCACTTCGCCTTAAACTTCTGACACTCTGCCAACTTCCCTCAACTCTTACACTCCTGGGGTATCATGAAAACGGCTACATTTCAAATATGTTGGTAATGTTCATGGGAAATGCAGTCACGTTCACTATAGCCTACCTTAACATGCTGACAGGACTGAAGAAGTTTGTAATTAGCGAACAAATAAAATAAACAACCTTCTCATAGAAGTTTGCAAATTAAAGCGTTACATTGATTTATTATTATTATTACTTAATAATCAACATCATGACCTGACATTGTATTTTACAGATCGTTTTTCTCCTTAAACAGACACACGCATCCGTTTAAAAAGACAAGAGGCACGACGTGATTGGACGACAAAAAATAGCAGTTAATATTAAGTTAAATAAGCTGACATGTATATACTGTATGTTTATTTCATTAATTATTATTATTATTATTATTTTCATTTTAGAGCTTTTTTTGTGCTAGTTTTTATTTCCGTGAACACAAACTGAACGCCCAGGAGATAACACATTTATTGTGCCAATCTGCCCAAAGGCATTTTTTTTTTTTATTACACATTGTGTGTTAAAAATGTGTCAACGAAACCATGTGTGTTGTTTTTGACACATCTGTTTTTGCAGTGCACATACAAACATGGGCTATATAAATCTACATTCCTTAAATTAACCAGATTATACAGGCTATAGGATTCATTTGGGGCAGGATGTGATAGTGGAGGAGAAAAGCGCGTGAAGACTTGTTTGAGATGACAGATGTTTGGATATGATCCCTTACTAAAAAGCAACCAAGAATTTAATGTGAAATATTGATTTAAAAATATATATATATGAATGCTGACCATGATGTGAAGAGAACGTTAATGTTAATAAAATATGTGGGCTATTATTCAAGATTTATAGATTTTGTCTTTCAGTGAAGTATATTCTGTTCACTTGTGCCAAGCGCCTCTTAGAAAGCACATTCTGGTCCACATATGGTTTGTAATGATGGTTATATGATGAACTTTATTAAGTCATGTTTTCTGAATGTCTGAAAATGACAGGATATAGACTAAATAGACTGTATTCATGCATTTAACCAGATCCTCTGTTCTCTCTCTTCATTTGGTCTTGTGTGTGTATTTCCAGAGGATTTCTGGAAGAGGATAAATCTGGTGCAGGATTTTGCAGCTACAGGCATGCTTTGTGGAGAATAAGCTCCACCATACAAAACAATAGTGCATTCAGAGTTGTAATTCACAAAGTAAACACAGTAATGGACTGAAGCCTGTGGCATGATGTATTGCTATCAAACGTTAATTTAATATTACTTGAGAGGCCAAACACTGTGAGTGCTGTAATGGCACATTCAATATAATATAATATAATATAATATAATATAATATAATATAATATAATATAATATAATATAATATAATATAATATCATAAATCTAAAAATTAAAAAATTAACCCAATGTTTTGAATGGTGTGACTGATAATGCATCTAACGGAAAATAATGGAATAGTTCTTTAAATGTGTATATTGAGGCATAACTAACAGATTTGAGAATGAACTCTCTTTCCAGACAGAAGCTGTCAATCCACCTGTCACCACACCTGTCACTTCACCTCAATCTGCCAGTACAATGGCTCAACCTACTGGTCATTTGTAGTAATACACTCATTTGAGCATCAGAGCATTCAAAGACTAAAAAGATCGATCCTGTTTTAGACGTTACATTGACATCATTTTCACTTCTTAACAACATAATAATAATAACAACAACAACAATAACAATAATGAGACAGAGACAGAGATGGAGGAAACAGAGCATGGTTCAGTGCTTACTAGACCCAAAGCAAGACTTGGACGGTATGGTTCTTGTTTGGTTTATCTGTGTATGAAATGTACTACATATTTATGTACTATAGCTATATACTATTTATTGTTAAATTTATGTACATTTCAACATCAAATCAGTATCAGCAGCTTCTTCAATTAGTTAATGCTGCCCTCGTGTGGAGCACAAACAGAAAGACTGTAAATAAAGAAAGCAATTTGTAAAAGAATCACGTCTACTACAAATGATGAGATTTGATTCAGAAATCCAAAATTTGTCACAGATTTAATAGAAATTTAAATTTAATCTTTAATTTAGATTTAATTGAAATAGCCTACTTTAAAGGAATACAGTAGTTAATCCAAAAATTTAAATTTGCTGAAAATATACTTGCCTTCAAGTCAACCAAGATGTAGATGAGTCTGTTCATTAGAACAGATTTGGAAAAAAAATCTATTAATATTTTGCAAAGTACCATTATAATGATATTTTCTTAACCATTGCATAAAACAGGTAATTGGAACTTTTTCTTTCTAACAATTTTGAGCTTATACCTCACAATTATTTTTTCAGAATTTTGAGTTTATATCTTGTATTTGCATTATACCATCATAATAACACTTCCTCCAGTGATAAAGTCAATCCCCTGTTGTAGATTACTTACATTACTTGTGGATTATTGTGATGTTTTTATCAACGGTTTAAACTCTTATTCTGATGGCACCCATTCGCAGCAGAGGATCCATTGGTGAGCAAGTGATGTAAGCTACATTTTTGCAAATTTGTTGTGAAAAAAAAAAAAAACTTCTGGATGTTCCCCTCAACATGAGCTGCGTTGAGACGCTATGGGAATGAGTTTGCCCACACCGCCAGACTTACAAATCCCTGCCTAAAGCACAGCTATGGTGAGAGAACAGAAGAGCCCGGAGTGGCTCACATATCGAGGTCATGGAAACTGACAAACGTAAGGGGCATGGACCAACCAGCAGCATTGCAGATGTCCTGCATACACACACCTGCCAGAAAGGCCTTCTTCAAAGGGGAGCTCTGTGAATGTATGCATCCAGTGATCACATTGGACACATACAGTTAAGCTTCTGCTGGTCTGGCTCTCAGAAGGGAGGGCGACAGAAGGCCTGGAGTACAACAGCATGGGAAGCGGACACACTAACAAGGAAGCTATATGACAGCAGCCAGCGCATCTCTAGAGATCAGGGGAATGAGGTTTATAATCCTTTATAACGCAATATTTATAACTGCTGCAAGTTAAATTATCACTGTTCAGACAATAGTTTACTGAGTTACTCTTCATGGCATGATTTATGAATCAGTGAGTCAGGCAACCTGAGTTATATAAAGTTCTCAATGCAGTGAAGCAACAGACCTTCAAAAAAACTATGCACATCCTAAAAGCACATCTCTCCTCCCACGCTGTCAGTGGGTAAACATGAAGCCAGACATTCCCAACAGCCCTGTCTCTCTGTGTCTGGAGATGAACATTCCACAGAGGGAGACCTAGAAAGAGGAGATGAAATCACAGCAACAGGAGGGGGTCCCAGTGTTTCCCATTCATTAAATAAACTGTGGTGCCCTGTCAAAATCTAATCTCTCCAGCCAGAGTTTCATAACAAACCGAAAGTATGTTTATACATCTCATTATAATATAAAAGGTCTATAACACTGTTTTGCGCAATTGCTTTGGCAAAGCATCTAGTAAAACCGAAGCACAATATGGCTTATCCCCTTATCAAGCCTGTCAGTGTTTCAAAGGGAAGTGCACTTGGTTCTCATGCTCAGCTCATGATCCAGGGAGTGGCTCTGTTCACAGTGAATGTAGTGAACTCCTTTACTGTATGCGCTGTGAGTTTAGAGCACATGTGGAAACGCAACAGGCATCAGTTAACGCTTTGTGAGCCTGAGCCCCTGCCCCTTTAATCACTAGCACGGAAGTGCCCTTTTGGTTTGATCCGAGGTGCCCTGTCCCTGAACCATGATTTATGATCATGAATTCTACCGAGAATATAATTCTATTTTAAATTATAATAATATTTTACAATATTACTTTTTTAAAGCAGTTTTAATCAAACAAATGCAGCCTTGGTGAGCATTAAAGACTTCTTTCAAAAACATTTTTAGAATCTTACTGACCCCAAACTTTTGAATGGCAGTGTGTATATACACACAGAATTTTATTCATATTTTATTTCTTCCATCTGGGACAGGAGGTTCAGAAGGCCGAGGGAACAGGTGTTCACTTCTCCTTTCTTTAACCTTGGTACTGGTGTCTGCTCCAGGCGCCTGAATGACAGATCTCAGGGGTTAAAAAAGCAAGATCAGCCAGCAGTTGCTGTTCATAGCAAAACAAGACATAAGGTGTTTATCTTTAATAATTCCCTTGATCTCATGAAACTCAAAGAAAGAATGAGGTCTGTCTGATGAAACTCACAACACATAACTAAGCAGGGGATAATGGATACAGAATTATTTTCGTTGTTTTGTTGATCATTAGCTGATAATTACCTCAGAGGGGTGTACTATTTAAAGTTCTCCCATCTTAGACTAATCAGGGGGAATGTTTGAGAAACTGGTTTAAAACTTAACATGTTAACATGCTAAAACCTTCATGTCTCCGAGGCCTTTGGCTTGTGAATTAAGCTTTCTCTCCTTGTATGGAGAGTGATGACGGGATGGACCACAACTGCTGATGCAGTTGGGGAGCGTTGAGGGGGGTATAAAACCTCTCAAAGGTTATTCTCATTCCTATTCCCCATCTCAGACACTTCTAGAAGCTCATCATCTTGGAAGAATGGCTCCTAAAAAAGCTGAACCAAAAAAGGAGGCAGCAAAACCAGCGCCTCCTCCTGAACCAGAGAAACCCAAAGAGCCTCAATTTGACCCCAAAAGCATTAAGGTATGTGTATTGTCTGTGTTGCTATTTTACTAACAGCTAAGTGTTAGACTATGGTGAATAGACACAGGATAAACCAACTTCTTCCCGAAGTTCGGAAAAAAACAAACAAAAAACAAAACAAAATTTTTTTTAACCGAAAGACCTTAGTGGATTATTTAAAAGAACACTGATCTAATTTCAAAACATTTGGTTTTATTTCGGCACACATTTAGAGGACAGTTTTAGTCTTAATTTGTTCATTAGCAGATTTAATCAATCTCAGAACTTTTTTATTGATTGTTATTCATTACTGCACTAGTATTGTTAAAAAGCTTTAAATGGAAGCTTATTTCAACCAAGAAAAAAAAAAAAACCTTAAAATAAAGTGTTACCTAAAGTTTCTATCTCCAATGTTTCTTTTCTTTTTCTTTTTTTTTTTTTTTTTTTTTTGATGAAGTCAAAATCTCTTTTTATTCCAGTTTTTTTTAAACACCCGATCACATACATACATAATTCTGAAAGAAAAAGTTGTGAGACATAAACTCAGAGTTCAGAGAAAAAGTCTGAATTGTAAGTTTGTAACTTGCTAAGGCCATCTATAAACTCGAAATTCTGAGAAAAAAATCTGAATTGTGAGACATAAACTCACAACTGCAAAAAATAAATAAATAGCAATTACACGTTTTACATTTTTATTCTGTGGCAGAAACAAGCTTAAGAAAGACTAAGAAATCCCACCTTCAGGCCATGTTGAGTTAAAAACATTGGAATATTGACTGGTAATATTTAGGCTTTCCTTGTTTTCAAGGTTCAAATCAATTAAAAATGGTTAAAATGTTTCACACAAACTGTAGGCTTTAAAATTCCATTCTCAACTGAGTGCCTATGTAAAGACATAACTGTTTATTCATATTGATTTGAGACCACATATGCAGCTTTAATTAACCTGATGGTCAGAGATAGGGTCTGGACGATGGAAGCTGGTCTGAGGTCAGTAGAAGAGCCTCACGCAGGTGTCTGCAAGCTTCCACATTACAGCTTAGCATTCCTCTTCTCTTGTACGAGTGAGTCTCTCTCTCTCCTGTGGACAATAAAGATGAGGTTTCACTGTATTCCCTCTGGTCCTAGAACAGACCTCAGTTATTCTTAGTCTCCATGAGTGAGAAGCAGCTGACTTTTGTTGAATGACCCCAGAAAGCTTCTTCAGAGAACTAAAAAAAAATCTGTATTTCCATTATGATTTCTCATTGTTATATATTAATATTGTTTGGATGTTATCCAGTAGATTTGCTAATAAAAGTTTCCTAAAAACTTTTCCTACCCAGGTTGAGTTTACAGCGGATCAGATTGAAGGTAACCATTTGCAAAACCAAGCAGAGTTCCTAAACTGAACATATTTCAGCACTTTATTCACACCTCTTCCTCATTAAATACTATGTGTCAATATCCTCTCCACACAGAATTTAAAGAGGCCTTCATGCTCTTCGACAGAACCACATCTGGTGAAATGAAGATCACTTATGCCCAGTGTGGTGATGTCATGAGGGCGTTGGGTCAGAATCCTACAAATGCAGAGGTGCTCAAAGTACTTGGCAAACCCAAACCTGAGGGTGAGAGGAATAAACTGTGTCTGAGCCTGAATCATTGTACAAAAACGTTTTTAATGTTTTTCTAATATCCTTTTTTTCTTTCTAGAAATGAAAACCAAGCTGATTGACTTTGAGACTTTTCTGCCTATGTTCCAACACGTGTCCAGGTCCAAAGATCAAGGCACTTTTGAGGACTTTGTTGAGGGACTGCGAGTGTTTGACAAAGAAGGAAACGGCACTGTAATGGGTGCCGAACTTCGCCATGTACTTGCAACGCTGGGTAAATACAAAACACGGCGACACAACCGCCCTATGATACAGTATTACTAACAAACCCAATGAGCGCTTTGTTAAATTAAGGAGAGATTTAATGGAACATAAGCAGCTTGAAGAAATCTGTGATTAACTCCTGGATTTACATATTTATCTTGAGATTAACGCCGCCATAAACAAGCACACGTCTTGCCTGCAGGTGAGAAAATGACAGAATCAGAGGTAGAACAGCTCATGGCAGGACAGGAAGATGGAAACGGCTGCGTCAACTATGAAGGTCTGATCATTTTCTAAATTTGAAAAGTTAAAGCTATGTACTCTATGTATTATTCTATAATCTTGTCCTTTTGTCCTTTATTCCCACAGCGTTTGTTAAACACATCATGGATGGATAAACGAAAGAGCTCAGATCAGGTGATTATGAGTTTTTAAATGCAATGATGTTTGATACTGTTTTCAATGAGGATACAGGTGGAGAAAGGACTTTGTAATATGATCGTCTCATATTTTCTCTTTTAGGCAATACTGTCTTCTGCAGTTATCAACAGTCCTTCAGCCCAGCTCTATGTTCTCTATTGCCCTTGAACTAGTTTTCCTGTACAGTATAAGATTCTGTCTTTGCTATTCTTTTTGCAACATTAGGCTAAACTAAGCAAATCCTCTGAAAGGTATATGTTGATATTGAATGCATTTACTTCCAAATATATCAGGGTAATGAACTGCTTGTAACATGACCCACATACACTGATGTCAATGATTTGTTTCGTGTCAGTGCACATCCACAAGGTTTAAAACTCACTGTCAGTCGGTATAAAAAAATAAATAAACATCAAAATTAAAACGGACCTTACCTCAGCTTCCTCAATTAAAGCTGCATCTTCTTATCAAGACACAGCTGCAGCCAGAAAACCCTGAGTGTGAACATGTTACATGTGTAAAACATTTATGTGGCTTATATTCTTTGACATTTCTTAGATTCTAAGTGTTTACATCATAAATGTGATGTGATATAGATGGAGTAAACCAAAATATAACACACCTATGTGACCTGTGTGTGATAGCTCAGATCTTTGTTTCTTCTTGAAGAGGTTAATTTTGAGACAGTAAATAGCTAACTGTACATTTTCCCACTTTATGCCACATTAGTACCTAATTACATATTTTTATATTGATGATTTCAAACAATTTTATAATTTGACCCATATATTATCCTATAAACCACTAAGAAAAAAAGTTGTCCATTACAATGAATAAAATAATTGTCCTATATCAACAAAACATTTTCACTGTAAGGGACAAGAAGTTGTTTTCACTGCAGTCAATGAGTGTCACCAGTTCTGTTTATATAAAACAATTGGTCACGTGTGTGATAATAGAGACATGAATTTAGAGTCCGCTTCAGTTCCCCCAAAAAGCAGTCGCATATACAGTGTGGCCATTGAATTCCAAGATTGTCCAATCAGAATCAGGGAGCACCAGAGAGGCTAGGTGAATAAAATGATCCACAATTGGGTACATTACAGACAGCTCATTCTCATGGATTAGTGATCGACATGTGTGGGTCTACAGCTGGCAAGTGTTAATTTACAGACCACAACAGCTCTCCATTCAGAGGCTATTGTATTTTCCCTGTGTGTCCTTGTGGCTCATGGTAACGGAGATGCTGTCATTTGTCTCCCTTATTGTTAGGCTGTGGGACGCAAGCATCTCCTTTGATTTTTCAACACAATGACTCATAAATAGCATATTAGCTTCAGCTGTGTCCTGACCTACAGGACTGAGAATTACTGAGGCAGAGCAGGTTATTGTGTTTCTCACTGACACATGGAGCAGTAAGACGCACAAAGATACACACAATCAGCGAGGGATTCTTCTCCGCTGCATCCAAAGCTGCTGGATTACTGTGACGTTTTTCACACTAAATATATACAGCCAGAAATAAACTGCTACTTCCTGTCTTGTTGCCAAGAAAATCATGTTCAGTTCACCAAAAACAAGAGCATAACTGAAAAATTAACTACTGTAGTTTTGTCTTTCCAATTTATCTTGTTCTTGTTGTGTTAAGGTAGAGACAAGAGTTAGTTGTCAGTGTTTTTATTTCAGTGAATATTTTTCAGGATTTATTTTGTACTGCCCTGGAAAGAAGCATGAATTTTCGAGCGTTTTGAGCTAAGTGAAGCTAAAAATGGCAAGAGGTAACAAATGTATTTTATAAAATGTTATTATGTATTTTCATTCCTAACTAAACCAATGTGCATTCATTAATATTAATAATTAATAATTAATAATTAATAATTAGCTCAGTCCTGAGGAAGATCAGACAACCAGTCACATAGACAGGGCTGAAACGCCATCTAATGGCCAAAAGTGTATTGGACTTGTACCCAGTGTAGGAAATAATATTATATCAGCATTTGAAACATTAAAGATTGATATATAAACATATATTGAAATGAAGAGAGGTTTCAAAATCCAGCACAGGAAGACAAGTCAGGGCAACATCTATTATCAGGTCGTTAGCTGTCCTCTCATAGACCAAATGTAAAAGATGCCTGCTCATTCAGATGTGAGTTAGTTCCTGAGCAACTCCCACCTACGCCCAACATCAACCAGGCACTCTGTTTGCTTTCAGAAGACCATCTCACATACCTGAAGAACAGACGGATATTGATAGCATCAACAGAGTCACTCTTTTTCATACAAGATAACTTGCTTAGCAACAGGAAGGAGGAGAATTTGCATTTGGGATCTTTTGCTATAAAACAGCAGCAGGTTGTGCAGCGGCGAAACAGAGGAGCACAACGAAAAAAAGATTGAGATTGACAGGGCCTTTTATCAATCATTTGGTTTGGACACCTTTACATTACATTAAAAGTGTTAACTATTGTTATTTTAGTATCATTAATATACTTTATTTGTGTTAACATTTTGAGTGGTATTATTTACACTTTAATTTAAGAAAGATTTTTTTTTTTTTTTTTTTTTTTGGTAACTTTGCATGTTTACATTTTTTTATGTCTACATAGTTCTATAAATTTTATGTATTAATTTATTTTGGGAGGGGGGTTATTTTTTATTTTAGCTCTCTCAAAAAAATGAAATTGTATTATTATTATTATTATTAGTAGTAGTAGTAGTATTTTTTTTTTACAATTTTATTTTATTTGTTAATGCATATTTTATTCTAAGTAACTCTTTTTAAAAAACTATAATAATACTGTTCAGCAGCAAGTTTTACACAAAATCTTATATTATGGCAGGGATTTTCAAACTGAGATCTGGGAACTTTCAGAGGCTTTCTAAGGTTGTTTTTCTCACACAGTATAAACAGCGCGATCCCGATTCTAGCATTCGGTTAGTTGTGTATGAATATCATACAAATGACAGTTTTATATACAGTACTGGGCACAGGGCTCACCCTGACATCATTCTTGCTCTTGCTCTCTAGCGCCATCCTCCCTCTGCAGGACGCTGAAGGAACTGGAAGGGTTTGTTCACTGGCTGACTGCTGCAGTTAGACAAATTACTCCGTGTGCCACAGAGGTAAGTCAACCCGGTTTACAAACTCAGAGACTTAATTTAACAGCGATTTATTATTAATCAAGCTATGAGCTATGCTCCTAAGCCTTACCACGGTTTTTACCTCTGCGAACAGTGTTTTTATTGGTCCTTGGATGTTAGTGGAACCGACTATTGGGTGTGTGACTGACATAATGGCCCTGATTTTCTTTATAGATTCATCTAAAATAGAAACAAAATATCATGTAATTTCACTGAGACTGCATCGATAAGAAGAACTGCACATACATCGTACTTAAGCATCTACCGAGAGTTATTTTCGTGGATGCACAATATGTATAATAATCATTTATTTTCATTTAAAGAACATCCCATTCCATTACTTTTGTATTTTTCATGACATGCAGGGATGTCATGAAATATCGAGGCAGATACAGGCAATGCTTCACGTGCACGCGGTTTGCCAGTGTGGAAAAGCCTAGAAGTATTGAGACTGATGGAGCATAACGTGCTGTTAAGTCCCCCCCCCCCCCCCCCCCCTTCCATTTCTGTTATGGGCATAAGGAATGACAAATCGATAATCGGGTATTTTGTGGCTTTGCACGTGGACCTGATCCGTAAGCGATAAACGGACTGATCGCTGATCCTCCGGTGTAAGGAGATTTACGAGATTACGTTTTGCTCTCGGTTGAAAATGGTGCTGATGTTGCATGTGTGTTTTTTGTTGCTGTTGTTGCCATGATTACACAAAACGCTTTAGGTTCTCATTATCTGTAGATTCAGCGTGAGTTTAAGGCTCACGCCTTTTTGAAAGAAGCCTCTTTTCTTTTTTCCTGTGTTCAGTTTATTGAAGATGCTGACCTTTGTAACACCACATGGCGCTTTTGTCTGGGCGGCTCTGCAAATAAAACAGGCTATTGAATGAAAAAAAACATTTTCTAATGTGATATTGCACAAAAAGACTTTCATTAGCTTAAAGGGAAATAGAAGAAACAAGCCTGAGTCGTAACATTAACAGGTTTCCCTGCATTTTTATTGCTATAGTTCATATGTAATCTGACCGTTAAACTACATAAAACTCGCTGGGGTTTTTTCTCTGTTTTTATTTTTATTTTTTTGTATTAGAATACTAGTTTTTCAGGATGTTTAATTCTGCATTTTCAAGGCTGCGGACACACCTTGCTCCCCTCCCCTCCCTCTCTCTCTCTCTCTCTCTCTCTCTCTCTCATCACGGCTGTTGCTCGGCCACACTGTCATCATCCTCGCCCATTGTTCGCTTCGTAAGTACAAATTCTTTTTGAACATATACATTCTAAATTCGAAAATCTTGACTG
Source organism: Carassius auratus (assembly GCF_003368295.1). NCBI lineage: Eukaryota > Metazoa > Chordata > Actinopteri > Cypriniformes > Cyprinidae > Carassius > Carassius auratus. The sequence continues at coordinate 11,955,942 of NC_039245.1, read as the reverse complement.
TAACGGAACGTAACGGTGGACCTGCACGTCTGCATCTCCCTCACGCCCATCTCTGCCGAACATGCCGCCTGCCTTCAGCCCAACGGCACTGGCGCCTTTGTATCGCTAATGTTTGTAGTCTTTCATTTTTCTAATATTTAAAGATCACGAAATGAAATTTGCGGTTGGTATTTCAGCATGGCTTTGTCGCAGTGAGCGTTGTGGATCTTTCTGTTGGAGAAGTTCGTTTCATCGATATGGAACGGTTGGTGTTCTGTAATATGTGTTTGTCAGTGCCTTGCTGTGCATATCATAAACCCATATATCTGGACTTATTTTACTAAACACCTTATTTTGAGGCAATGTTATTAGATTTTAGAAAAATGTGAATTGTCGTATTGAGCGGGTATTATTAATGTGCTGAACAGAGTGCAAATATCAAATATCTGAAATAAATAAATAAATAAATAAATTATATATATATATATATATATATATATATTTTTTTTTTTTTTTTTTTTTTTCAGAACTCAATTTAATGCTCCTCAGGTCGTAGATAAAAGTTCAGTAAAAGTCTTGGCGGAGGGGATGCTTTTTCCCCTGAATAAGACTTATTTTTAATAAATATTATTCTAACAGTAGATCCCACTGTCAGACAGAACCAGAGTGCTTTCTGTCCAGTTATGCTTAGCATAATTCAATTAACATGGCAATTAAGGAGACCAATGGAACATTCTGATTCCATTTAGACACCATGCAATGAAGTGTGTTACTCTTGTCAGATGCTTCAGTTTCTCACTGTTAGTCACTTAGGCTATAACTTCAGAATAGGGGAGGATGGGCTTGCTTTCAAACTGCATTTCTCTTTTCATTTGGAAAAAAATATTTCTGATCATTGCTTCTTATAAAGACTGCAATCATAATTTAGCTTAGTTCATTTATTAATAAGTCATATTGATTAGTCATTTAATCAATATTGTCAATGAATTACATTACAGTATGAAGTAATAGTCTCACATGTTTCAGACTATATGTTGTCAGAGGGTTTCCACAAGGGGGATGTGTGCAATTTAATTTCATTAGAAGAACCATTGTCGCCCAATCATATCTCAGGAATGTTTGGGGATACGATAGATACATCAAATCAGATTCAACAAGTCTTGAAGACAGTGAGACAGTGTCTCTCTGGTCTGGTAGGCCAGATCCCATGCAGTGTGCACTGCGGTCCTGAACTCCCTGATGCACCATGGCAACAGATGACTAACTTCCTGTGTGCAGCGGCTGGAGATCACAAAAAGCTGAGTTCATGTTGTTTTACATCTTATATCCTCTATACTGAAGCCAGTGGTATAGTTTATGATGGCTGTGCCTCACAGCTATCTGCATCTGCACACATTCTGTGGTGGATGTATATCACCAGACATTTTCCTCTTCATATTTATTTTCATATGCTAAGTGCTGTTATCAGCAGCAACTTCGTCTGGTAGCATGACCATTATTTCATGTGAGCTGCATAAACACGTTGACTGCTCTGCCAGTAGGTTCAGATTCAGTTCAGTTGAGGTGTGAAATTGTACTCTTGTGGTGTCTGGACTGGGGGTCTCGTTCTAGGGGTCTAGATTTAGGTTTGCGTCTCTGGGTTAGATCAACTAAACAAACAATGGAACATGATTTTATTTAAATCTGCTAAATCATGTGAGGCTTCACCTTCAGGATTACAAACCTATATGATTTCTGTCTTCTGTGGAGCTCAAAAGGTACATCTCTGAAGAATATCTCTGTCCTTTTGTTAAATATACAGACAGTGAATTCCGAATGAACTGAAGCTCCAAAATGACCAAAAATAAAAAAATCATGGCTTGTACACTATCCTCCAGATGTTCTGAAGTCATACAATAGCTCTGTTATGATTTTCTGAAATTGTAACTAAAACAAAGATTATTGGAGTATGTTTTACAAGCAAATACTATTCAAGTTCTGCTTCAAAATGTAATTATATATTTTTTATATAACATACCAACTTTTAATTATTTATAAATTAGTCATTTTTCATGGAAAGTCTCTGCCCTAGCTCACCTTGATGCTTTCATGGAACAGTGATGTCCAAATTGTGAACAAATCATTGTTGAAAATTCAAAGAATCAATTGATTTGCTCAAGAATCAGACCATTCTAGTTCTCAGTAACTCAGTGATCCATTTGGCAAATGCAGGCATCGCCCTCAGTGATCTTGCTGAGCCAGTGTTGGAGCTCTGCTGGGACAGACAGAGAGAGAGAATAAAGAGATGTGCTGAAGGGTGGAGACACGAGATGGAGATGCACACTTTTGAAGTGATGCTGCAATCTGCACTGCTAGCTGGGATGGACAAAACTAGGTCAGAGGCAGAGAGGCACCCAACTGTGCACAGAAAGGGAAGCAAGCAGTCTTGCCCACCCTTTAACAACAACTTGACAACAACCAAAGCACACACACAATTATTACCTTTCTACAAACTGTAAAAAATAGCCAACAATTTCATGCTGAGCTGCTCATAGGAAGTGTTTTCATTTGAGTGAACTTGATTTGGGTGCTGCATTATTGCAGAGGCATTCCAGAACCATCTCCTGGACGCTTCGATTAAACTGTGCATAGAGCACTTATGTAATTGGTCTGTCTGAAAACTCTGAGAGAGACCCATACATTTAGTGAAGAGAAATGCTGAGCTGGAGAGGACCGTCCGGTTAATTAAACCCTCAGAGCAGCTAAGGGATGAGTGTCTCTCTGTGCTGTTAAATGGGACAGATGATAAACCAGCTAGTTTATTTTAGTCACAAAGAAATGACCACCCCAACATGGAACTGAGTTCAGAGTGAGCCAGCATAGTAGATGGATTAAGCTCAGATATGCCCTGTTCAAGGAAGAGCTACCATCTCTAGACCAGAGTCTAGACAATCATAGTTCATCAGCCTCCAGTCTGTTAACCTGGACGTGACAGATATTTCGATGTAGGGCCAACAGATTCCTCAAGATATTCTGAACAACACATAACTAAACATTAACATAACCAGGGTAATTAAAAGTCAGCATTAAATGCAGTTTGCAACCAAATTTACTTCCATAATATATGCAACCAATAAGCCAATAATTATTTTCATGTTATGGCCAATAACCAGTATATTATGACCAATATTACATTTCTATATAATTTTGTCTACATAAATAAAACAATAAAATAATAACAAGTTAGTTTTACACAACATGTACAAGATCAATTCATTTTTAATTACAATTTTTAGCTATGTATTATAATGTTTTTAAAGATTAACTTTAAAGACATAATCCACCCTAAAATGAAAATTCTGTCATAATCTACTCATCCCCAAAAAGATATTTTGAAGTACACGGGGAACCAACCAGCCTATTAAGTTTGATTGTATGGACCAAAAAAATCAAGATCATTAGTGCTTGAAATGCTAGTACACTTAATGGATTTTGAACCTTCTGAGACACCAACCAATAGGGGTGGGAGAAAATATTGATTCTCTGATGCATCGTGTCTGCAATAGATTCTGGGCTTGGTTTTTTCCCGCGAATGGCACGTGTGTTTAGTAGACTAGAGACAATCTCAGTGGGCTTGCACAGAATTTGCAGGAAACTCATGACTGACAGACTTTCACATGCACTTTGCGTTTGTTGTCCTGAAACTCAATCGCGGCTGTGGTTAAAGGCACTTGCATCTCTGAATATTTTTATGATACGAAATTGACGTAAACGCACTCTGTTATGTTTTCAGAACTGGGCAAATCATCTGCTGTGTCGAAATAGTTTTGTGCATTCGTGTGATTGCAGCATATTAAAGCTCCCACTGTATATGATGTAATAATCAGTAATAATCAAACAGCAGGAAATGCTGAGGAAAAAAGAAAAACCCATAAATATGATTGGCTGTAAACTTTTGAATGCTTAAAGCACTCATAGATACTGAAAGTACTTTTTGTCAATCACTTGTAATTGTCCTTTTTCCATTTATTACTTTATATTTGCTTATATGTTTTGAAGCGATTTTGAATTTACAATTATTTAAAAAAGTGCATTAAAATTATACAACTGCTTGTATAATTCTCATAAAAATATACATTATAAATTTTACATAAAATGCATATCTGCAGTAACATTTAACACTGAGGATGCGACGCATTGTGATGCATCAGTATAAGGAATTCATTTGAATTTTTGACATGATGATTGTAATCGAATCATGAAACCAGTGAAGATTCACCCCTAACCAACCACTAACCAAGCGAAAAGTGAATTTATTGTGAAAGGAGGGTGTTTGTATCGGAATTCACCATATTGACTTACTGTTCTAGTTACCGTAAAAGCAAGAAATGTCTTTGAGAGCATTATGGGTACACATATTTTACTAACCAGGTTTTCTGCTGCTTATTGTTTGGCTCATATTTATTGAAGATGACCGCTCCATTGAATTCTCCTCTTATCGTATCAACTGGGTTCTGTCGACATCTACATAAGTACTGACGTACTTATAAGCCCTAATTACAGAAAGAGCCATATATGAGGTAACGTGAGGTTATAGATCGCCATGTCATCAAGTCGTGGCTCACACCCCCCCACACCTCCTGGTATCTGGTGTGCAGGGTTTGACAGATGGTCATTTTTCCAACTGAATAAGCAAAAGTCAGGTCAATTTAGCAGAAAAATGGATGATCTACACCACACTAGGACTACTGACAGGTTACATAGCGTCACATTTAACATGCATCACTGGATCAGTGTCATTCCATATTGAAAATTCGATCGCATCTAATTATAAGTGAACACAACAGTGATAAACTTGACCAAACATTTACAGCTTTAAAAGAAAAACAATTCTTATTTGATTTGAAAGGGCACAAACAAAAGGCCCTGACAAAAGGTTTCATTCATATCAAAGCATATTCTGGTTAAGAATTGGCAGTTAGGCAGTAAGAGACCGAATGACAGCCATGTAGTGACCAAACACTTTAGTTTTTACATGCTATAAGGTGCGGATTTATCTAAAATAGTGTTAATAATGAAAAAATTGATTACATCATATGATTTGAATAATATTGATTATTCCACCAATGTGGAAAAACAGTATGGATTAAATAATGGTGGGATGGTCTTCAGAAAAAAAGGCTGAAAAAGATTTTATTCTAGTAAAATTTTGGCAAAATTACCTGGGTAATGCTGAAGCTGATGTTTCACTTCAAAGAAAGCAATGCCATTGATTCAATGCATTGAACAGTGCTGATGCCAGTCGAGGAAAATCACCTTAAACACTGAAAGGATGCTATGACAAATATATCGCTTTCATCTTAATCGATGGCAAACTATTTTTTTTTCATGGATATACAGCTGGACCTGAAGAAGGACAGACGCAGGTAATCAGTGAGTGTGTTATTGTCTGTTTAGTGCAAATCTACTGAATGTAAAAATCACAATGGCACACAGTCTTAATGATGTAAGGGATAGTGCATCCAGAATATTCAGTTTCGGTCCAGAATAAAAAATAAAAAAATGACTCTCTTACATTTTTGTCATGATGTTAGCTTATTAAACTTTCGATGCACATGCTTTAATGGTGTCCACGCCATATCATAATCATTACCATGATTATGAGATACCAACTTGTAAAAGGCATCATGTCCTTGCACAACTCGGAATCACAACAAACTTGTAAACTGGGAATTTTCTGAGAGCTAAAACTTGTACCACCTGATCACCTCAGATTCATTAGGTGCTATGTTTTGGCATTGATAGTGCAATGGTGTGAACAGCTCCAAGTAGAACATCAAGTGTTGTCATCTCAAAATCACAGTAATTACGACATGGCGTGAATGCAGCTTAAGTGTAAAACAAGAAGGGCACAGCCTATAAAAGTTACCATCTCGGTTGTGGCAGTTGCTTGTCGTATTCTATGGTTTGCTTGTCAGTATCACGATATTAAAATATTGCAGTTATCGCAGAAGCCTTATGTTTGCGTTTCCCTAAGAAACTTTTTTTTTTTTTTTGTGAGAGAACACATTTAAATATTATTGTTCCTTCCATCTATATTTTTTCATTACCATATACCTTTAAGGGTTCTATAACCAATTAGATTAGAGCATACCAAATGGGAAAGGTCATCAAACGGTCAGCAAATATGCCGTGTCAGACTAATGACGATTACGTGGATACATGTCAGTTGGCCATGCACAACCTCAAGAAGCCTTTCATATCTGCTGTGCTGCAGGATTATTTAGCTCAGTGTGCTCAGGCAAACCAACATGTGATCTGATGAGAGAGGACAGGGCTGTGTGGAGTGAAAATACCCACGATGCCCCAGTCCTTTAGATGTGGTGGCAGCCTGTTGCACTGTTGCAGCAAAATCAGTGAGAGTCCCTCTAGAAATGTTCTGTATCATACCATCATACAGTTGCATGCTCTGTATGTGTGAGTCTGTCACTCTTGTGAGATAAAGTCAAAGTGCTCTCTTTGTCTGTCTTCCTCCCTCTCTTTTTCTCATTTGCTGAATTCTTTCCTCCTGCGTGTTTCGTCTTTGTTGTTTCTCTCTCCATTCTGCCTACTCGCTCTTGTCCTTTCAGCTCAGAAAACTTCTTACATTCCCTCTGTCTCTCTCGGTTTCTTTCTCATCATTCGTTCTCCATTGCAGGGTTCAACGATGAGGCTTATTTTTGTCTTTTTTTTATATTTTTTTATGATTGATCTGGGCCAGTAATTCAGTAATTCTTTTACTGAATACATTTTCACTAGTGCCACGAATTATGCATTTTAATTAGCAATGTGTATAAAATGTGTCATAATTTTTTTTCATTCATTTTCTATACTAACAAAAATAAACTAATAACTAATGTAATGTAATAAATAATAATATATATAATACACATTGCTGATTAAAACACATAAGGATGATATCCAGTGTAAAACATTACTGATTGATGTATAATTTTCAACCCATTCATATTTCCAAATAGGAAAACTAACAATTATTTTGAAAAATTGATAATCTCTTAATTATCTTTTCAGTTAATATGATAAAAGAAGCATCATAATTATTCCTGGATTTTGCAGAAAAAAGCAATAGAAATGGATTAGATTTTTTTTTTTTTTTTTACAGTTCAGTTAGATTCTTGGTGATGCTAGGACTGGCATAATAATAATTCTAAATTTTTCAGAACATTTGACTGATTCTTGATTTTTATATATGTGACGTGACATTCAGCCAAGTATGGTGACCCATACTCAGAATTCGTGCTCTGCATTTAATCCATCCAAAGTGCACACACACAGAGCAGTGAACACACACACACACACACTGTGAACACACACCCGGAGCAGTGGACAGCCATTTATGCTTCAGCGCCCGGGGAGCAGTTGGGGGTTTGATGCCTTGCTCAAGGGCACCGAAGTCGTGGTATTGAAGGTGGAGAGAGAACTGTACATGCACTCACCCCACCTACAATTACTGCCGGCCCGAGACTCGAACTCACAACCCTTCGATTGGGAGTCCAACTCTCTAACCATTAGGCCACGAGTTCCCCACACTTTAACTAATCAACTTGAAAATGTAGGAACTATGCCTTTTGAAGGCCATTTTGGCTTCTACCCTGCTGGTCACTGACCTAATTGACAAATGTAAACCCATCCCTGCAGCTTTGGGGTTATTTTCAGCTCCACAGCAATTCTTGTCGAAAACAACTTGGTTTTGGTTTGTAACTTCAACATGATTCAAATAACTTTTTATTAACCCTCTAGTTAAAGAAATTAAAAAAAATAAAATAAAGAAGTTGTCATCATGCTGTAAATGTTAAACAAATGACTTGTTAAATATCTTTGCAAAAAGATGCATAAACTACAACTACATCTTGCACAAACTTGCCTTATACATATGTTCAGAAAAAATACAAGTAAAATGCTTAAAAAACATTCTCAAATGCCAAGGTAATTTAAATTCAAAATGACTGAAGGTTTAACACAAGTAGAATATTAACTATGAATGTTCTGTAAAAACAATGAACAGCAGCTTTCAGCCTGTCACCACGATGCATTATGACATTTCATACATACAGAAGTAGTTCTTTACAGGTTTTTATTTGATTTCTGCTTTTCCATGTAAACATGAATGAGTTTCACTACGCTCATGTCTTTTGCAGCGTCTGATATATGAAAAAGCATTCTACAAACACGGTGCTCAAGTTGCTCAAGTTTGACTCCTATCTTCCTGCTTTTTTTTCTATTCCATTGACCGCGTCACATCTTTGTCAACACAAAAGTGCATTCTGTGTGAATGACTCCTAGTGAGATATTCTCCTTATTGTTCTTCACAAAGCCTGTCACACTTGATTGGATCATTCTTTTCTCTTTACTGTTAACTGTTTACTGTTAATATTTGGTAATATTTCTTTTCAAAGACATGATTCCTCAATGTATAAAAAAAAAAAAAAAAAAAAAAAAAAAAAAACATGACAAATGTGGCCAGAAATGTGGCAAAACATTTGATTTAATCGATAAAATCTGAAAAACCCCCCCAGCCCAAAGTAAATCTCAATACGCCATTGTAAACCAAATAATTAAGTTTACAAGGCATAAAAATACATGCAAATAATGTTTAAATGTAAGTCAAAGTGACAATGCAGTACAGTCCAAATAAAGCAATAGACATTTGTGTCAAAGGACACAAAACACCCAGACACTGACCCCAGACTAGCATGCCATCCGTATTATTGAGCTGTTCTGTTACATTAGTGTACCACACACCTCTTTCCTTTTCAGGCCCCCACCCCCTTCATCTTTCTCCCAGTCTCCATTTCCCTTTCACCCTCTTTTTTGCTCTCTCATTCTCTCGTGCTTTCTGAGGTAATGTGTCCTGAATATTGATGAGGTGAGAGTTGCCCGTCCCTGGCTGCTGGCCAACTCACATTACAATTCTCCATCTCACCCCTGCCCACTTCAGTCAGGGCTACCCCTTAGCCATATCGGCCACATGTTGCTCTGCGTTGTCTTTCAAGAGCCCTTCGCATTTCCAAGTCTACCCTTCATAAATCCAGCATTGCCCTTTCTGCTCCGTGCCAAGCCCTTAACCATGAAAAGACAAGAGAGACATCCATCGTCAGGCAGAAAGGCGTAGGCTTCTTAAAGGGGCACTGACATTCTAACTGCACTGCCAAGGAGGGATGACAATCTTTCTGGTCAAGTGCACCAGCTGCTGTTGTAAATCTGACTTCCAGCCAGAGACCAAACGGCATGAACACAAAACACAAATTCAAAAGAAAATGCTTTTTTAAATAAAAGAAAAAAAAAACTATATGACATCTCAAATTGAACTGTTTACTCTCTTACAAATTTCTGGTTATTTATTGTGCATGCTATTGCGCAGAAAGGAAAGGATTGTCTTTGCAGTCATTTGTATGTAATGTCTTGCTCTGCTTACAGACTGGTTGATGTCATCAATCCCTCTTATTCTTGAGCCCCATCTGGTGCCTGCTTCCACAATCCAGGCAGTTGCCTATGGACAAGATCAAGTGAAATTGACATGCCTCCCCTGTCCATGCATTCAAAGGCTTCTAGCAAACATGGAATCACACGCCAAGTAAACAAGTTCTTTCCAAACCAGCTTGTGCTTCCTCAGGCTAGTTTATGCTAGTTAGTGCCCATTTGTTGATATTCTAGCTAGTGAACCAACATAGCCATGTTTTTTTGCCAGCAAAACTTATTTTTGACCATCATGACATTGAAAGTGAAGCTGATTGATTGACTTGCTGTTTAAACTGGTTAAAAGAAAAGTTGTAACCAAAACTATAAAACCCAAAAAATAATCAAACAGTAACCTAGAACTGTACATAAAAAGTCCCTATGTGTGCTATATTTCATCTTTGAGGGAGGAACAGAAAAAATGTAAGTCATAAAAATCATGTGTAACTATGTAGGAACCAATGGCATTTGGAGATATTAATGTAATCTGACACCACTGAACTCATAAATCATCTTGAAAATAACATTTCAATCAAGCTTTTTTCTCTATTGGGACATGAAAGTGAAATGGTTTCTTGAATGAGAAGACTGGGAGTTGATTTTGTCCAAGAGTTTCTTGGTTTGGAAGGGATGGATTATGGGCTGATGGGGACACCAGCATACCGTGCAGAGGACCAGCATCCTAAATGCACCATCTGCTGAGGACCAGCAGCAAGGCTATCCTCTTTTTTTGTGCATTTTAGATGTTGCTCCCCAGTTTGTATTTTCCAACAAACATTTATGGGAAATACACCAGTCCCTAATAATATAGTGGAGGTTTTCACTGCTCATCTAGTTCTCTACTGACTGTGGTTGCAGATGGTTTTTAAGCTCTGTTTACTGATATCACAGCACACTCTGAATAATGCATAAGGGTCCTGTGGGAATCAGGCTTGAATTTGCACCACTGCTGCCTCAGGGGAAAGTTTTTTAGGAAGGTGGCAGATTGTCCCTGGGGAAATTGGAGAACGATGCTTCCCAATGCTTAGCACACTTGTGCAATCATTGGTTCCCAGGGACAATACACCTTCAAGTACAAAGCATAAGGAAATCATTCACCGAAAATATGAATGTCATTCCAAAACCCATATGCCTTTGTGGAAAATGAAAGGTGACAATTGAATGACTGTTTTCCATATTCTTTGCCATGCAATTAATATAAATGGTGGCTTCCAAGGTACAAAAGAACCATGAATTGGTCCAGTGACTCCAGTCATACGGGTTAGAAATGAAGACCCAAGTTTTCATTTTTGGAACTATGCCTTTTGAAGGCCATTTTGGCTTCTACCCTGCTGGTCACTGCTGACTTTGAGGATGATGTAATTGAAAATGTAAACCCATCCCTGCAGCTATGGCATTATTTTCAGCTCCACAGCAATTCTTGTCGAAAACAACTTGGTTTTCATTATGACCCACACATCCAGATGACCTTGCTGTGTGGGACTCAGAGCACAGGAGAAACATTTGGGTGTCCGATAACATACACGTGGGTTGTCGACAAAAAGGAAGGAATGGGATGTGACGAAGGTGCATGTGAGCCATCTAATCCATTTCGACACTAATTGGATTCATGTTTATAGGCATTCTGTGTGGTGAAGGATGAGAGTGTTCACAAGTGTGGATTAACTAATAGCTCTGTTGGGACTACATAAATTTGGTTCAATCTTTGTACAAAGTATAAAAGAGAACTGCTAAAAGGAAAACCACATTCTTAGTTGTAACAGTAAGCGCACACAGACACATACAGCACATCAGCGGCCATAAGTAAAAGAACAGGATATGGCTTTCTCTCAGCATCTCTGTGCCATCAGTCCATCATTTAAAGTGAAAAGTGACTTGACATACAGCCAAGTATGACAGCTTCTGAGAAATGGTTGAAACCATGTGTATAATAAATACTCACGTAATGAAGCAGTCAGGGAGTCCTGGACTGGTGCAGTGAGTGTAGTAGCTAATGAGAAGCACTCTGATTAAAGCATTGTTATACCTGAACCAAGGTTTTTTTTTTTTTTTTTTTTTTGAAGTTGGATTTTTCCATATGTAACTTTTGCTATTTTTTCCACCTGTGAGCACTCTGCACTTGAAAATGAAATAAAAAGAAAAGCTCTCATTCCTTCATTTATTGTTTGAAGAATTCCATGAACCGTTTGACAGGCACCTAAGTCGGCGGCCTGAGACTCGACCCACAACCCTAGGCTTAGGAGTCAAACTCCCTAACCACTAGGCCACAACTTCCCCATACCTTCATATAATATCTCGTCCTGCTCTATCCACTTGATGAAAGGTTCTGGTACCTTCTACCTGCAGGACTTATGAGCCACATTGCCACGTTAAATCCCTGATAATTGTTTTCTGTTTTAACTCTACAGACTGAAATCATCTCAAAATGGACCATCAGGACCACATGAATTCTGGACAGATGGGTGACTCTCAGCACTCTCTTGGGAACAACATTGCATCTGGTGTAGGCAACATGACCATCGATGACAGCCATCAACAAGACATTAAGAATGGGAGAGCAGCACATATGGGAATGGATGATGGGCCAGTGAAAGGTCTGTATAAAAGAGGGGAAAAATGTAGGCACTGTAATAAAAAGAGGGAAAAAAATGTAAGGCTGAAAACCCCCTTTTCCCCACAAAGCACAGAAGAGCTGAGTGATACTCATGGCAGTGTGTGTGTGTGTGTTTTTTTTTTGCTAATGTCTCGTCTAATATTGGGAAACCTGACACATTCTGACAGTGACACCACTCAGCCATGTGTTGGTTTCAGATGTCTGTGAAGATATTCATTCAGGTCAATGGTAAAATGTCTTGTTGAATATATTTGTTGGGCCTTATTTTCCATGTGTTGAAGGACAATGGAGATGACAATCAGAATTTCCACCCTCAGAGAGATTAGAGGTTTACACAGTGATTGTGGGTCTTATGACAATGTGTTACACAAACCCTTACATTAAAGGGTTAGTTCACCCAAATTGCAAAATTATGTCATTAATAACTTACCCTAATTAATTACTTAATTACTTACAACTTACCCAAACCCGTAAGACCTCCATTTATCTTTGGAACACAGTTTAAGATATTACAGTTTAAGAGTCCATTGAAGCTGTGTGAACGTTTAGGGTCCATGTCCAAAAAGGTAAGAAAAACATCATCAAAGTAGTCCATGTGACATCAGAGGGTCAGTTAGAATTTTTTGAAGCATCGAAAATACATTTTGGTCCAAAAAGAGCAAAAACTATTACTTTCAGCATTTTCTTCTCTTCCGTGTCTGTTGAGAGAGTTCAAAACAAAGCAGTTTAGTGATATCCGGTTCGCGAACTAATCATTTTGATGTAATCTGATCTTTTTGAACCAGTTCACCAAATCGAACTGAATCGTTTGAAACAGTTCGCATCTCCAATAGGCATTAATCCATAAATGATATAAGCTGTCTTAAAACTTTTTTAATGCGGCTGACTGAGTTAAAACAAACCAATATACCAGAGTAATTCATTTACTCAAACAGTACACTGACTGAACTGCTGTGAAGAGAGAACTCAAGATGAACACTGAGCCGAGCCAGATAATGAACAAAACATAGACTTGTTCACGAGTCAAGAACCGGTTGCATCAGTTTTCGTATCACCAGTACTTCTTTCGGACAGTTTGATTCAATAAACCGGTTGAAGAAAATGGTTCACCGGTTCTTTTGCGCTCGACATAATGGCGTCATTGGCGTTGATTGCCCTTGATTCAAGCCTTCGGTAACACTAGCACAGAATCAGTTCAGAATCAATGACCAAAAAAAAACAGTTTGGTTCAGACGCTCTGTTTGGTTCAGTGTTCATCTTCAGTTCTCTCTTCACAGCAGTTCAGTCAGTGTACTGTTTGAGTAAATGAATTACTCCGGGATATTGGTTTGTTTTTGAAGGAGTGTCAGCCACATTAAAAAAGTTAACAGCTTAAATCATTTGTGGATTAATGCGTATTGGAGACGTGAACCACTTAAACTGTTTATCTTTGTTCCAAAGATAAACAGAGGTCTTACGGGTTTGGAACAACATGAGGGTAAGTTATTAATGACATAATTTTGCTATTTGGGTGAACTATCCCTTTAAGGCATCCCCACCAAAGGTTTCCTGTTGTCAGTGGAAAACCTGGGACACAAAAGGAAAAAAACTACACAATTTACAAGTCTGGGAAAGTCAGAGAAATGAATAAAACCGCATGGAAAATTTTTGGAAATTGCTATGTAGAAAATGTATTTTCCTAGTTATGCAAGGACTTGCTTTGTAAAAGTATTTGCTATAACTAAAAAAAATCCTTATCCTACAGATTTTGGACGAGGGATGTCTTCAACGTTTGGAAAATGATGTTCAGTTAAAGGGATGGTTCACTTTCAAATTAAATTTTGATGTTTTAGCTTACCTCAAGGGCATCCAAGATGTAGGTGTCTTTGTTTCCGCAGTATTTCCCATTTTGTTATTTTTAGGTCAAACCGTTCTTGTCTTCTTCTTGGACTATGGAGGTCTATGGTCACCACCTCAAAGAGCATCCACAGAGAAGTCCCAATTAAACAATTCCCCATCGTAAGTACACATTGATGACCTAAGACACTAAACGAGCAGTTTGTGTAAGAAAACGAACAGTATTTATATTGTTTTTACTTCTTGTACACAACCACGTCCAACTGATCTGAGGGCGCACGTGCTTCCTGTTGTCGTGTAACGTTTGTGCGTGCTCGCGGAAAACGCCGGAAGTGATCTCTGGCACGTGTATGTCACTCATTGTTTACACTTACTGTCTATGGTTTACACAGAGATTTTGGAAGTGTTACCTTTCACTGTGAAGATCTAAACATATTTAGACGTACAGGAAATTGCAATGGAAGACTATTTCAATATATCAACAGACAACGTAAAAAAAAAATTTCACAACCATATTTATTTGAACCAGAATACATAGATCAAGTATTCAGCAGCACGTCTTCAAGCCTCAGAGAGACAGAGATCTCTTCAAAATTGGTGGTGGTGGCAAGTGTTGTGAGATGCCAACAGAAGTGGAGAGCATTTGTTGTCATGAATGGAACAACTACAAGACGAGGACATTGACAGTATCACATCACACACCTGCCTGACTGAAGATCCTGAGTTTTCTCCGCTATTGAGATGCAGCGTTTTGCACGTTGTGTTTTGTTTGCCTCGTATAAACTGGAGGCGACGTCCAATGCCAGAGGGATCCAATGGCTCGCTGTCAATAGAGTGAGTAATGTGTTGTATTTTTATTATAATCGCAACGATTATAGGGTACATTATAAAGAAATTAATTAATTACAATTACTGTATTATATTTCAGACAGTGCAGATTGGTGGCCTTTCGTGTGGTAAACAGTAAACAATGAGTGACTTGCATGCAAGAGTGATCACTCTGGCACTTTCCATGCGCAGACTAAGCCAGAGCCCGTGCACACGTCACACAACAGGAAGCACGTGCGCCCTCAGAACAGTTGGACGTGGTTGTGTACAAGAGGTAAAGATGATATAAAACTGTTCGTTTTCGTACACAAACTGCTCGTTTCGAGTCTTAGGCCATCAATGTGTACTTACGACGGGGAATTGTTTAATTTGGACTCCTCTGTGCATGCTCTTTGAGGTGGTGACCATAGACCTCCGTTATTTGAGTCACAGACAAGAACGGTTTGACCTAAAAATATCAAAATGGGAACTACTGCGGAAACAAAGACACCTACATCTTGGATGCCCTTGAGGTAAGCTAAAACATCAAAATTTAATTTGAAAGTGAACTATCACTTTAAGAATAGCTTCTATAAGACATTTCGTCCTGCCTGCATTGTGTGTTCATAATAGTTTTTTCAATTTAAAAAATCTATTTCATTGTTAACAGTGAAAATTACATAGACTTTTTTGGACCAGCAACAAGCCTGGAACCTCTCAGGAGTGACCTTGCCATCTTCTTTGAAGCTTTTAAGAAACTGTTTTTCGCTGATGCTGTGATATGCTTATTTAAAGCAGCACTGAAAAAAATCACTGAAAGCTAATTGCATGCCTTCAAGGTTGCAAAATGGAGTAGCAAAAGGAAAGTAGTGTTCCTGAGCAACATAACTATCTCTTTAAAGGATCTAAGGACAGGAAAAGCTCAGAACTCGATACTTGTCATAGAGCTATTAGGCAAGTCCACTCCTTTTGCATAATAATGTAAGATAATAATGTAAGTTCTGGGCAGGGTGAGTACTACATTAAATAATAGTGCCCAGAGCATCCATTTGGTATTTTACATGGTGAATCAGTAAGTGAGTAAATGAAATAAGCACTAGCATTGCTAATGGCTTAGATAGATGTACCTGTCTGGTGCCGTGACCCGGGCATATAGGCTATAATAATAATAAAATAATATTTGAATAATTATTGCTAAGATTAAATCAAAAGAGTTAATAACAGCTCTTATTATTATTATTATTATAGAATATTGCAGTGTTAATATATTTCTGTTGCTTTATTGAAATGCTGAAATGCCTTATTGTCAAATACCAAAACTTGCAACAGCCAAAAATATTTACACTTGCATGAATATAAAAAAGAGAAATCAGAGAGCTTTACGTCACACTACAGAAGCCTTCACATTTTCTTCGCACTATTTGACTTTCAATTAAAATTTATAGTGTACAATAATTGGACAAATGATTATATTTGCATTAAAATATAATAATAATATCAATAATCTCTCACACACTCAAAACACAGTAAGACCACCTTCTCTCATCACATAGATCATACAGTATAATTACCTCACAAAAGCTTCATTTATAATTTACTTCCCAGAACCACAAACTCACTGATCTTGTCAGAGAATTAGCAGTCTAGTTGAGACATAGGCATTAAGATAGTGTTACACATATTGTATGCTGTTCTATGATGTTGGAAGTGATGTAAATGTATTAGACTACCATTTGCCATCAGCTGAATATTTCATGTTAATGAACATGTTGCTGATTGCTTGCAGTACGGCTGACATGGGTCTGCAACTTTAATGACTACTAAGTTCACTTTACATTCAAGCTCCTTTCTTGTTATGGACTGCCAGAGAGATGAAATGTCTATGAAGTCATTCACAACGTAGAATTTCTCCATTCATTTTATATGAGAAACCCATTTTATTTTAAAGCTATAGTGGAAGGTTATTAAAAAATCTATATGTTGATAAGCAGTGTGCTTATCTGACACCCATCAATGACATAAAATCAGCATCTTGACAATACATTGTATTAGCAAAATTACTATTAATAAGATGAGTTCACCTACTGAACTGGGCAAAGGAATTCCAAAGCTGATGTTATGATGTTAATGTTCTCTGTATCTCATCCGATCTTTTGACTTGCTTCCATGTGATCACACAACTTTGACTGTTCTGATGGGACAGTATGAGCTGGAGAAGGTATGGTGGGTTCACCACCCCCTTATCCCCCTGCAATGTAAAAATTCAGGGGATTTACATCTAAACAAACCTGGGCTCATATACAACCACAATCTCATTTCATTGCTTGCTCATACATGCAAAAATCAAATAAGAGATCTTAATGGGAACCACTTCTATATTCTTTTTAATTAAATATGTTTATATTGGCTATATCTTGCACCACTGTATCTAAGAATTAAAGTATTTAGAATAACAAGGCTTATAATTAAAACTTTAATTGAATGAATAAAAAAATCCTTCAAATCCATTCACAGCACAATGTGAAACACACTGCTCAGATCCAGAAGGTTCTATACTTTCATTAAATTATACTTGCAAACAGACAATGCACCAATTCATTGCTTCACTGGTTATTTTGCTACCAGTCATCAATGCTTTACACACTGAAGCTCACAGAGATGTTGATGTCTGATTGGCCAGTTGATACAGTTATTTATGGTTTAGATTTTTTTTGTTGTGATTGAATGAGTGAGTCACTTTTGTAAGCATTGATCCCATAACCCATTGCCACTGTAGTTTTCTTTAAAAGTATGTAGTGTACTGCTTGCTATTTTAGATTACAAAGCATACATTTAGTAAAAGTGTCTTTAACTAAAAGTATTGTGTGTAAAAACAGATTTTTGGACTGTTTAACTTGACTTGAAAACAGAACTTGTATTTTGTGTTGTGTTTGAGCCCCTTACGTGGTTCTGTGCATTTAGTTCCTTTCAGTTCCTTGATTCCTTTTCCTTTTTTCCTTCTAATGTTAACTGTGGAGAGGTTGAGTGTTGCTAATTCTGCAGTGTTGTCTGTAGCTGTTCCCATTATTCTGCCTTCCATGTCATCAGAAGAGTTAACACCCGGCAGCCCGCCCAAGAATGGCCGGAGCAGTGTGGCATCAGTGGATGGGGAGGGAGAGCAAGAGAATGGGAAAAAGGAGAGCTCTGTCAGCTCAAGAGAGTCTCCAGTGTCTCCACATCCACTACCGACCACTCTGGCTGATGATTTGAGTTCAGGGATCACAGGTTTTGAAAGCCAGGTGAAGAAGAGTCCCTCAGAAAAGATGAGCGACCATCATAGTGCAAGTGGATCTGAGGAGGAGGAGAAAGAAGAAAATGAAATTGAGAAGTCTGACAGAATTTTTTCTCCTGGTGTGGAAGATGCTTCCAAATGTGCTATCAACATAAAAGAGGATGAGGAAGAGGACAAAGTAGTTAGTGAAGAAGAAGAGGAAGAAACTGGAGTTTCTAACACCCCAGACTTGTCAACCCAGAAAGACGACATCATTCATGACGAACATGAAACCCCTACTCATCTTCGCATGACCCCAGAGGAAGCTAAAAAACGTGGCCTTTCGTTTGACTACACAGAACCTCAGGATCCTCATCAGGGTGGTCCGGTGGGCTGGGAATGCAGCTCTGACAAAACACCACCAGAAATCAAGAGCCCCAACTCCTGCAGGGCAGATCCGGGATCACCTCTTTCTCTCAGTGCTGCTGCCGACCGTACCCAAGAGGAATCATCTCTAACAGACTTCCAAACAGATGCTCAGGAGGAAGAAGAGGAAGTAGAGGTACCAGAACCTGACCAAGAAGAGGAGGTGACCACTGTTCTTCTGTCTTCCCAAGAAGTTGCTGCACCCAAGATGGAGCCTAAGGCAGAGGAACATAGAGAACCTGAAGAAGCAAAAGAGATCAAGCGGGATACATTTTTGGAGACGAGCGATGGTGACCACATTGATACAGAGAAGGTCCAGCCAGTTGACACACCCGAACCTGTTGCCACCAAAGCTAAGGATGCCGTTAAGCCCAGCGCCCAAGTAATGCCCACAAAAGCACCAAGCAAAGAAACTCCTGTCAAAGAATCTCCAGCCAAAAAAACTAAGAAACCCGTTGCTTCAGTTGCTGCTACTCCTTCCCCTATATCTGCTCCCAAACTTCAGAAATCTCCCTCTAAAGATGCTGCTCCGGCCAGAAAATCAAGTGTCCCATCCAAAGGTCTGTTTTTCCATTCTGTTCCTCCAAACCCCTCACAGATCTTCTTTATTTCTCCTTCCCTTCTCTTCTTTTTAACGTAGATCAGTAGGACTATGCAGCACCCTTTCTGAAAAGCGCACACTACGATAAGAGTGTGTTCTGTTGAAGAAACGGTTCTGCTTGTAGCCACAAAATCTCTCTCTCTAGATCCTTTGTGCACGGTGTGTCTATCTCTTCTACTTCCTTCTCTGTGTGTAGTCAGTGTTAATTTCGCTTGTGTCTGTGACTAACTCTGTGCATTGATTGACTGTTACCGCTGGCACAGTTTTCACCTGCCCCTCTCTGTTGCATGTCACCTGTGCATGAATATTGAATGTATCACTCACAGAACTGTGCTTTACCTTTACGGGTCCACCCCTTTCCCAGATGTCTATTGTATTAAACACAACCAAGTGGACCCAAAGGCCCTTGCAGATGAGGTTGACTTTAACACATGCTGAAAGGAAAAGGTCATCAATTGCTGCTGGGTTCAAGACAAAGGCCCTCTAAATGTCTTCCAAAGCTGTGCAGACATCTTCTACAAAAAGACCAGACAAGCTCACTCACTAATTATTAAAATTCAAACAAACTCAAGGCAATCTTTTGTAGCTCAGCAATTTAGCAAACTAAGTTTGGTGCTTGCAAGGCAACTTTCTGAATCATTCTGTCTTTGCAGGCTGGGAAATAAACCAACAAAATTTTTAAAAAAAAAAATGTACATAAGAGAATTCTCCAACTGGTCTTCTCTTACTGTATATATTTAATCATCTAGAGCAACTGTGAAAGTGTTAAGTTATGTGTTGATTCTTGTTGTGCAAAACCAAAATAAGATGCACTTCAGTGTAATGACACCAGCAATGACAGTTCTGATGGTGCATTTTATTTACACAGATAGAAAACATAAAACTTATTCGTTATTCGCCTTCCAAGCACTGCTGTTATCTTCGGCAAAGGAAATCTACAGTTTTTTTTTTTCCTGTACAAGGTTAAAACATTTTACATTTTTTGCATTTTGTAATAATAAAACCAGGTTGAGCACAAGTCAAATTATGGCAAAAAAAAAAGGTCCTTGTAAAAGTACAGTTTGCCTAAAGTTTACATTTTGTTATCATTTACTTTTCATTTGTTGTGTGAACTGGATTCATTAGTTATGAATCCACCAAGAAGAGCTAGGACAGATTTTCAGTGATTTCGATCTGTTTCTTCTATAAAGCTAAAGAATGACTCCATAAGATTTAGAATAAACTTCCCTGTTTAATGGCAGAATGAAACTCATCCAGTTTTGTAAGAGAGAAACTCAAATAACATGAGGATGAGTAAATGATTTTTTGTAAATGAAATTTGTTTCTTATATAAACAATATATAAAAATGAAAGGCTGGAATAGCTGCTTCTGGGAAAAGGACTTTCAACATCACAGATGATAAAACACACTGAGAACTGATGTAAAACCATATCAATATAAACTTTTCTTTGAATCGAGTAGACTGACATCTAGATAATTTTTTAATCTCGATTCAGGCCACTAAAATGTGAATATATGAGCTTACATTTACTGTTCCTTCTTTTCTTACAGCCAAGGCTGGAGCAGGGGCAACTCCAGACAAAAAGGTACAGTCGTTATCAAGTGTAATATTACAGCTGTAAGTCTGTAGCCAGATTAGTTAAAATACACAACAACTGAGAGGAGTCATGGATTTGTTTTTAAATTAATTTACATTTAATTTAAATCATCTTCAATTTTAGTATGAAATTTGGTATTTTTGTTTTATTTTTCCTTAACTTCTAACATCTCTTCATTTTTAAGTTAATTTACTGACCGCTTTTTTGCTATTTTTTTGCATTTTTGTCTTTATCACCATCTCAAAAACATAAGATACCCACCACAACCCCACATGCAAAAGCTAGACCCACTTATTCCCCCTTAAAAGGGTCTTCAGTCGCAGGCATCCTCAGCAAAAAAAAAAACAGTCTCTTCCTCAACTCCATCATGTCGCTTTAGCAGTCCACGCTTTGCAAATGCTATAAAAAGGCCCAACAGTGCAGGAGCAAGAGAGTCCAGGGCCACAGTGAGTTCTGTCTCTCGTCCCTAACCATCGGCCAAGAGAAATTGCTGTGAAATTGTTTCAAAATGGAAACCTGTGAGAAGACTGAATTTACAGCACCTGAGACTTGACAACATGAACATTCTTATTACCAGAGCAGAAAGAGAAGCCAATTAATGGATTTCTGTCAGGTTTTGGGTGTTTTGTTGGATTTAAATGGTTATATATTTATTAAAAACTAGCTCAAAAAAGCAGAAGACTTAGTATTAGCAACATTTTTGTTGTTTATATTTAGCCTGGAGATGCCAAGACGAAGACAGGGGGTGCCAAACCCCAAGGAGCTGGCACTAAGGTCCCTGGTAAGTGATTTTTAGATTTTTTTTTCAAGGGTCCACATGAATCTTTGTTTAATACCATGAAAATGAAGGGTGCTTGGTGACTCAGCATTTGCTTTCCCTTCCTAACAGTTTGAATAGGAAATTTAACATTATTATGTGAACTAAGCACTTTCATATGGAGCCCCGCACATGACATGCAGGAATGAATAGTAGGCTAAATCGTGTGCACGATTTATTAATTCATTCCCTCAATGTACTAAAACGTGCGCACGATTACTATTGCGTTTCCTTGATTTACTATTTCGTTCACTCGATTTATAAATTGTGCGCTAGATTTACTAATTTGTTCCCTCGATTTGCTAAATCGTGTGCACGATTTATTAATTTGTTCCCTCAATGTACTAAAATGTGCACACAATTACTATAGCATTCCCTCGATTTACTATTTCGTTCACTCGATTTATAAATTATTTGCACGATTTACTAATTCAAACGAATTAGTAAATCTTGTGCACAATTTATTTATTTTTTCTTGCATGTCACGTGCGGGGCTCCGTACTTTCAGGCAATGGAGTCCTCACAATTTACAACACATTTCCCTTTTTAATGCTTTCTCCAATGGCATAATCCCACTCCAGCATTCCGCATGACATGAAAAATGAAAGTGCAATGATTATAAATCATAAGCGAGTATTCACTGCAAGGCAAACTGCGAAAGTGAGCACACCTTCCCATCATTTTACTGTGTACGATTTAACTAGTCTTCAGGAAATATACAATATCTGTCTACTTGAAAACGGTTATAAAATCTCAAGGGAGTGATTCTCTATTTATAGAGAGTTTACATGATTGATTTATACCACTTTGATTTGTGAAATGCAGCTGCTTCACGGATGGAGCAGCGAAAGGCAGGACCAGGGTCCATTGAAAGAGGTAAAAAAATAAATAAAAAGTGCAGTAGCCAATCGAATGCTTCCAATCGGAAAATCTGCAATGCTAAAATAATAAAACCAGTGCACAAAATTCCATGGAAGCTTCTACATATTCCATAAAGTTTCAAAGATAGACTGGAAGGCAAAAAGACTTTACTTTAATTTACCAAAGAGTAAATAATCAGAAGAGCAAAAAAGTAGGAATATATATATATATGTTTTTTTTTTTTTATCTCTTTAGCTGACTCACCTAAAACCCCAGACCGAAGTGGTTGCAGCAGCCCAGCCAGTCGGTCATCTACCCCTGGACAACAGGTGAAGAAAGTAGCAGTGGTGCGCACCCCTCCTAAATCACCTAGTTCATTGAGATCTCGTGCCCCGATTGCTCCTGTTGCACCAATGCCTGACCTGAAGAACGTCAAGTCCAAGATCGGCTCCACTGAGAACCTCAAACACCAGCCTGGAGGCGGGAAGGTAATGCTGCCATGCTGATTTTCAACTTGTAAAATCAAACGTCCGAAAACTAAGCCAGCTGGTTTGGATGCATTTATTGTGAAGTTAAAAGACTTTGATACAATAAAACTCTAGGATACTTTGACCCTGTCTGATGGAAGTAGGCCAATCATTTCTTTTGATTATTTCTATCTGAACACCATTCCTTAGGTTCAGATATTTGACAGAGAGTTCACCCAGCTCAGGGAGAGTTAGTTAACCTTTTTCAGATTGTAAATTGGAAGTACGTCAACACAGAAAAGCTACTGAAAGAAAAACAAAACTTTTTGCAGAGCCTGGGATCTGTGGTTCAACTCAAAGCATCAGGTTAACACTCTTGACTCTCCTTGTCCTTATCCAGGTGACTATTGTTCAGAATAAGATTGACTTTACTAATGTTCAGTCTAGATGTGGATCCAAAGGCAATATCAAGCATGTTCCTGGTGGTGGTAATGTGAGTAACCGGTAGGGTTAGAACTCCTTGGTCTGAAAAGTAGTATCTTTACAACTTTACAAGCAGTTAACATTCAATAAAATTGTAAAATAGTGTATATAAAAAAAAAAAAAAAAAATATATATATATATATATATATATATATATATATACATATATATATATATATATATATCAGCTGTTTCTGATTAAAATAGGACCCTACACAGACTGTTTATGAAATATCCTGTGAAAGGATTTGTGAATTGGGCCAGGTACTTCAGGATATTTCACACTTATGTCTAAATTACACAATATATTATATTTGATATGTATTGATTTACAGTCTAGAGAAGTCGATTCTAGTCGCCGAACGTCAGAGCCAGTCTGCAGATTTGAGTTGACAGATTCCTTTAGACAAGTCAAGCTTTGACTATGACTGCTGAATATTTCAGACAGTTTTAAAGAGGGTTCACCCAAAAATTAAAATTCTGTCATTAATTACGTCATTAACTACGCCAAGACTTAAGTTCATCCTCAGAACACAATTTAAGATATTTTAAATTAAATCACTCAGATTTTTTTTATTAATTTTAATCAGACACATCATGGAACTGGTCCATATTACTCCAGTGGTTCAAAACACTGTTTGTATATTCTTGTTTTAAGTCCTCCTCAATTTTGAATTCTTCACAGATTATCACAAATATTGCAGCAGTGTTCCTCTTCCTCTGCTTGCAAACAGTACAGTGCTCACGGTATGGATTGTAAAATAAAAGCTGTGGTCTCGCTTCAACACATGCATGTGTGATGGTGCTCTCGAAGATGAGAGAAAAAGATGAAGAAGCTCTCGTGAACGCCCGTTGGAGATAGAAATTAAGAAAATTGTGAAAGTGGTGGTTTTATTTATTTTTTGTTGCAAAAAACCTTTCATGTTGTTTCAGAAAATTACAGTTGAACCACTGGAGTAACATGGACAAGTTCCATGATGTTTTTACTACCTTTCTGGGCCTTCTAAGTGTCAGTTGCTTAGGATACATTTACACTAGAGCGTTTTTATTTTAACTATTGCCATGGTTACGCCTATCATTTACACTACCCAGGTTTTTTCGACCCTCAAAAATGGAGTCAGACCCCGTTTGTTTAAAACTCAGAGCTTGCTTTTCAGTGTAAACGGACCAAAACAGAGATTTTTGAAAACTCTCTGATTTCATTTCAAATATATTTAATTGTGTTCAGAAGATGAATGAAAGTCTTAGATTAGATTAGATTCAACTTTATTGTCATTGCACATGTACTGTAAGGTACAGGGCAACGAAATGCAGTTAGCATCTAACCAGAAGTGCAATAAGCAGTAAGTACAGAATATACAAGGTTTACAGTATGTTACAAATGTACAATAAATATACACATAAGGCAGTATTATGGACATAATTTACAGATTTTAAATACTCTCAGCATGAAATACTGATAGGTGTACTATGAACATACTATACAGATGGTTTATATAAAAGAGTATGCACACTATAGGCAGAAACTATGAACATATGAACATCATTTACACAAGTGCAATGGACAGTAAAATGCATAGAAAATATTTCAGTGTGCAAATGGATTACTCAGTACTCTGGATGAACAGACAGCAGTGCAAGTAATAAGTTTTTTTTTTTTTTTTTTTTGCTTGTTTGTAAATAAATACAATATCTCAGGGCATTGGAATAATATGATTGTGGGTAATTAATGACAGCATTTTTGGGAAACTATCCATTTAAGTACGTAAAGCTTTCCAAGACAGTTCTGCACACTCAACGTGAATAGTTCATAACTAATAAAACCCTCAGTCAAAGCTTTTAAGTAGCTCTACATCAACAAGTCAAGTATTATCTGCTAAACACCCACACAGCCAAAAGGCAGTATGAATGATTGTTTAAACTGTTAGATTTAATTAAATTAGTAACCTTATATTACCCATTACTTTCTTAGGTAAGTATACTGTAAGAATAAATAAGTACATGTACTTAAAAAATGCATAATTTTTATTATATTTTATGTTCTTGTTAATCTTGCAAGAGATGAAACAAAACAAATACAATGTGATCTGACTGGTGGCTTTAGCTATGGGCTGTACTATAAGGTGCCACCGGTTGTTGTTTCTTTTTGGCTAGTCTGCACTCACTGGCAATGCATTTGGGCAAGACATCCATCTGGATGCCTTTGCAAAAACTAGGTTAATGTAATTTGCCTGAATCCCCAGTGTTGGCATCTCCTCTACCCTGGTGTTCCTCCTGGTTCCTCTTGGTGATGCACCTGGATTGCTGACTGATGTTGCTGCGTTGCAGATGTGCTGCTGTGTAGACTGCATGCATGTATCATAAGTTCCTCTGCAGGTGAAGATTGTGAAGGGGTCTCGGGTATTCAGATATGCAGAAACAAAACTTATGGATATGGATCTTCACTTCAGCGCTTGAAACGGAGCATGCACATCATCACAGTGCTTGCAAGGCGAATTCAAATCCATTAATCTATATTCAAATACATAATTTATTCTTCCACTCGTACTTTTTTGCAACTCTTATCATCTTGAACTACTTGACAACTCATTTCAGAGATTGCTTTGTAGATAATTTCATCCTTAGGTGTGCTACTTCTGGATCATTTGACTAAAGATACTGTTTCGTTGCCTTACAAGTGCTGGTATTGCCTTCAGATGTAAATCTAGTTATATCTGAATTTCTCTTGAGGCGGTAAATAGGATATAACATGCATTGTTGCATTACAGTCTCTTCCATCTATAAGCCCTTGGGTGCCTTTGACTAAAATATTGAGTGATGCATTTAGAAGTGAATCTCTTTTCTGACTTGGGACAGATAGGGAGATTTTTATGTCGTAATTCTTGTTTGAAAGAGTATTTGCACAATTCTGAATGCCCTTTAAGATCTATTCAGATAAACAGGAATACAGTCATTCATATATGTTATGTCAACCCAGTCTATATGCATACAAAATTGAAATGCGTAACTCCATTACATTTGCATGAAGTGTTGGTCTAGTAAATTGGATTTATATCTATTTTGTGGTGGCCTATAAATGGAAGCAAGTTTCTTCTCTGTCCCGTGACCCTTTTGTCGTGAATAATGGTAATTTTCCTACTCCAGATCATCAGCTCCTCAGGTGCCTGAGCATGTGGTTCATTTCCTTCCAAAATGCTCTGGTTGATAACTGACTCCATTTGTTCCTCTTGCTTCAGGTTCAGATAGTGCACAAAAAGATCGACCTAAGCAACGTCCAATCAAAGTGTGGCTCCAAGGCTAACATTCATCACAAACCGGGTGAGATTTCAGTCAGATATGAAGAAACAAAGTATAAAAAAATGCCATTAGGCATTTTTAGGCCAAACAAGACAACGAAAATTGCTTATTCATTATTTATGCAAATTTGACATTTTATTTACTGTACCTTATTGGATTGGAAGTGCCATCCCTAACTCTATCTTCAACTCCATTTAACTAAAACCAATTGGGGAAGTTTTTATTTAAACAGAATCTGAACTCCTCTGTCTGTATTTTAGGAGGTGGAAATGTAGAGATCAAATCTGAGAAGTTGGACTTCAAAGCCCAGTCAAAGGTTGGATCTCTGGAGAACATTGGACATGTTCCTAAGGGAGGACAGAAGAAGGTATGTTCTTGACCATGAGTCTCTAGTGAATCACTAATGTGCAATACTGTGTTGAATTATTTGTCATTTGGATGTAGAATTAATTCACAATAATACAAAGTGTTAGATCTTGCTATGGTTAGCATGCTTGCTTGCTCCTGCTTGGCAGACTTTATTAGTGTACTTCTTTTGCACATATTTTTGCCAACTTCTTTGAAATGTCTTTAAGACCTACTGTTCTGCACCTAATCTAGAGCAAATGTTATCCCATGGTCAGTTATTTATTTAAATATTTATTTCATCCAAAATGTATGGTCTGTATTTACTCGCTTCATATTGTCCCCAACCTGCATAACTTTATGGCTTCCATGAAACACAAAAGGAGACGTTTAGCAGAATGTTTGGGCTCCTCTTCTCATTTAATGAAAGTTTATGCGGGCCGTCTGGCTTCAAAGACAGCCAGGACATGCAGAATTACTTTGTGTTCAGCTAAAGGGAGAAAAGCATATGACATGAGAGTGAGTAAATGATCTTTCTCTTAAATGAAAACAGGTTTTAAGAAACCTTGCCTCAATATATCTGAATTAAAGTAGTCTCAACACACAAAACCAAAGTATACAAAGGCATTGCATTTAATATTATAAGTTCTAATGAATTCCATATAATTCTGCATTAAATAAATGAAGTAGGATGATTTTATATATGTAGCAAATGAAATAAACGTCCTGCAGAGGACTTACTGGATGATAGAAGCTGAGTGTCTTGCTCTCCTTCATCTTCTCTCTCTACTGAGCACATTTTCAATCATTTTCTAGTGCTCCCTTGCTTAGTGCTAACTATTCTTCCATTGAGCGATCTGCTGCTCCTGTGTCCCTTTTATCACACATAACCTAAAATTTGCTGACTGACTACTGCTTTTATGCGTTCACATTCAGAAACATTCAGGAATCAAGTAGAAGTGCTGATCTGAGAACTCTAAAGATAATAAACTTATGTAAAATCACGGATCTGGATCTCAGATGAAAGGTTTTAATGAATCAGTAACACTCTCATAGAATTCATTCAAATGTCATATGCTTTCATAAGTTGGTCCAGTTGTTGTGAATTGGGAAGAATGCTTTATGGTGGGTGGTGACATGTTTAAATGTATTTTTTAGCCTAGCACTAGATACAGTACATCATGATTATGGATTCAGAGCACATAAATAAATCAACTTCCGTCTTCTGATCAAACAGCTTTAGTTTTGCTCTTAACTTATTGATGGACATCATTATTTGATCCGAAGGAAGATGATGATAGAGTAGATCGGCACTCTTACTTGGAAATATCTGATAAGTGTTGAGACCGCTTCACCCCTTATCCCTCTAGTGTGAGTGGGTTTTATCCCTTCATGACCTCATTTCATAATTTGCATCCCAACCCATTTTGTTTTGTTTACCCATAACCCTGTGGACTATGTGGCGTCCATGCTGTAGAGGGAGAAGGGGAAGGAAGCAGAGCCGCAGGCCGCAAATGCTTCCTCTAATGGGGATGCTGTTCACTCTAATGATGGTGACATGACCTTTGACCTTCCCTCCTCTGAAGGGAACAGTCTGGTTAAGTCAGAGGGCCTCAGTAAGTATATCACAGCTGACTGACCTGTCATCATTACATGCTTTTTATGTCCTGTGCTAGGAATAAGCTTGTCAGCACTGTAATAAGTCTTTATTTCAATTCAATTGTGCATTATCTTTACAATAAATATTTTAGTACATTTCTGGTCCCGGTCATATGAGCAAATATAACTATGCTTATTAAAATGAATTGGATGGGTTAAAAAGGTATATGCAAATCACTATAAGAAGACTAGTGCTGCAATTTTATGATGAAATATTAAGTATACAAGACTCATATTACCATATTGCCATGTAAGTCCACTAGAGGGCAGCCTTACTGTGACCTTCAGCTGTCTCTGAAAATAAAACGGCAGAGCAGATTTTAACATAACCACTCAAAACCATTATCTTTTTTTTTTTTTTTTTTTAAGACATTAGGACATTAAATGGATAGCAAAGTGATAATGAAGATGCTACAAATATATCTAAAAAATATATATATAAATAAATAAAAAAAGAGGTTTTCCACAAATGCAACAAAAATATATTACATTTCAAAATATATTAAAATAAGAATCGTTATATTTCTAATATTACTGTTTTAGCGTGTATTTGATCAAAAGAATGCAGCCTTGGTGATAAAAAAAAATAAAGAATATTAGTGACCCCAAATAATACATACTGTAGGACTTTATTTTTATTTTATGCATGTATTATCTTACAAAACCTGACAATTGTTCATATCCATCCAATTTAATCCAAATTCCACCTTTCCTTCCTTCAGATTGAGAGCCACAAGCTAAATTTCCGAGAGCAAGCCAAAGCGCGCACCGACCACGGCGCTGAGATCGTGTGCCGGTCCCCCGACATTTCCACGGATGGATCGCCCCGCCGTCTCAGCAACGTGTCTTCCTCCGGCAGCATCAACATGACCGACTCCCCACAACTGTCCACGCTAGCTGACCAGGTGTCAGCCTCCCTCGCTAAACAAGGCCTGTGAGCCCCCGGCCCAAACGTGTCGGCAATTGACAAAATGAAAAAAAAGTTACAAATGTATCTCCTTCAGTCCTTTCAAATAAGGTGCTTGTCGGATTTCTCCTAACTAAAGGTTGTCCCATGCAGCGGCTTGTCTGCTTGTGAAATAATTTTACGCCTCCTGGCACAGAGAGACAGGTATTGATGTTATTGGCTTAGTATCATGAAAAACAACAAAGAAAAAAAAATAATTTAAAGGGAGCTGGTGGTGTATTGATCCCCAAATGGTCATTTACAGCACTGAGTAGCCTGGTTTTGTTCGTTTTAAAACCCCGTTTTTTTTAAAGAACAACAATGACATTTGCTTTCAAAGCTGTATTTGCTTCGTTGCCTTATTGTGAATGTTTTTATTTACCATAACTTATGCACTCCTGTTTTGACGTGCAGCAGTAGGGAAGGCAAACATGCTACATGGTTTGGAAGGGTGGAGTTTATGATACTGGCTATGAATTCAATTGGACAGAAACATTTCAAACACTCTCTATAGTGGAATAGTGGAGGCATATTAAAATGAAATAGTGGCCTGCTATATAATTATTTAAATCAAAGACATCAGCGGGCTCCATAGTGCATGTTTGATTCTTAATGAAAGCTGTTAAACTATCTAAACACCTCAGTTGTGTCTTTGATCCAAAATGAAACAGTTAAGACTTAATGATAAATCATTATTCAGATGAGTCTGGGACGATGTAATTCTAATATCATAAATTAGATATTTCTGTACCAGAATTTTGTCTGTGAATTCTTTAAAACTGCACATCCTCATTCATCTCCACAGCAGATTCTCAAGGCTTATCTGTCCTCAGTTGCACTGGAAGAATGAAATCTTCTTGCTTGGCCTCTAGTGACTCTTTTGACAAAGAAAGCAAATGTCAATATACAAAAATCATACAAAACTTTTAAATAAAGCTATGTTACGGGGCTCAACATTAAGGATTTTTGTTCAGTCGTTCAGTTATTCACATTTTAAGCAACATATTTTGTGTCCAAAAATACACATTTTACTTTTGAGATTATCTTTAAAAAATGATTTAATGCAAGTAAATTAGAAATGTAGTGCCATGGAAGCTATGACATTTGACGTGTAGCTTTCGTTTGAAAATATTTGTAAAACTGTGATTTTTATTTTTAGCTAAATTTAGTCTAAAAATTAGAGACCATTTCAGTGCATCCAATACATCACTCGAAGTTTCAGTCTATAAAACAAGAATGATTGTATTGATAAAAAAAATTATGAGACCACATAAAAGATGTAGTGTCGGCCTTAAACCGGCCCCAGATCACATTGTCATCCTTATTGTTGAGCTCTGAAGTAGTTTGCCCTGCACAAGCCTCATCAAACTGATATCACTCGGTACATTCTCTCATCGTTTCCTTTAACTCATCTCTGTACGGTCACAATGCTTCTGTATTGATGGATTTCGGCTTCTGTATATAAAATGCTGTTTCAAAGAATGTTTGTATGGACCAATGCAAAAGACTTGAGAGGATTTCAAAGCACTCATAAAATAACTAACATCATATCAGAAATCTCATATTGGGAACAGACAGCTGAAAAGTGGCACCCGGTGTCCTTCAGCTGCATTTGAGAAAACAACTGTCTGCGTTTTAAAGATTGTCTGTGGTCTAAGATGGATTAAGTCATGTCATCCAGTGTTGATTTATTTGTTGCAGGACGTTTAACACATCGGCCAAGCTCCCCTCAGTACTAAAGCCTTCAATCCAAAGCACAACACTCTCACGCTGCACATTCCCAGCATGCAATGGACTTCACCCATTGTCTTCTTGAATATAGTAACCAGTCACCACATCCCCGTCCAACTGTTTAGAAAACCACCTTTACTAGAGCGTTTTAGTCACCTTAAAACATGCAAAGAAAGAGGGAAAAAGTGGAAGATTAAAGGAATTAAGCTACCTGCTAAAATACAGGTTTATGTTGCACACTTCTTTTTCTAATAGTATTGTGTAGACGATGTAAAAGATGTACGAATGTGTTCAGAGGATCTGACACTAAGCCTTTTATTTAATATCCGCATTGCATTTGCAGCTTTATGCTCATTTGAAAGTGAATGCACTGAGCTGCCTTTACACAAACTACATTACTCATTTAGATGTACATTTAGAAAGGGGTATAATAAGTAAAATAGGGGGAAATATGCATCCAGCATCCACAATACGAGTAAAGGACTTGACTAGTGCCACATGCATCTCTCTCACGTGACTCTGAGAAGCTTTAGACGGATTGCTGTAAACCCAACACTGTAGCCGTCCTTTGAACAGCATGCTCCGAACATAAACCTGAGCATTTAGACGTGTGGGTTAAGCTGAAGAGCAGAATTATCAGATAAAATGTTTAAAAACGGCACTGGATAAGGCCATTAGCTGCGTTTCAGACTGTTCTGTCATGTGTTGACCGCTCGAGAGGTCTCTCTCTATCTCTCCTCAGTTTAATTTCCCGCCTCTGCTCCTCTCTTCTCATTGCAGTTCTTCATTCTAGCTTGACCGTTGTGATTGTCTTTATCGTAATGTGTTTTATTAATTGGTTTACATTGATACTCCTTGCTGTAAACGTGAATTTGGAAATAAAGTCCGTATTAAACTGCTTTGTGAACTTTGTTTTTTTTTCTGAAAGATTACTCTTTTGCAGGGGCGGATCTAGAAAAATATTGATGGGGTGGCAAGAAGGGGGCAGGACTTTTTGAGGGGTGGCAACATATGGCAGACGTATATATACTGAATTTAGTCACAGTTATCAGTTTCATGATATATAGTATATGTATATGCTATATTAACTTTTGTAGCCTCCTTTACACAGAACAAATGTCAGACCTAACTAAACATTATAGGCTATACAGTGGTGTAACGTTAGTCTTTTTTTCTTAGTGTGTATACTGTGATGGATCGTTAGTTAGCGAAATAACGTTCTTCAACCAGATATTTAGAATCTTAAAGTCAACATTACAACTATGCTAGCACTGTGCTTTCATTATAGCTTCATATTTTTTATAGATATATAATCCATTTTTACCTCTTTCCCCATGTGTTCCCTCGCTTCGCGCGCTCAGAAACTTTTCCAAACTAATCAGTCTCGTGCCGCTCTGTCGTCCTCTCGTGCTGCTGCATTCACTGCAGTCGGACATTGGAGAGTCGCGCTCGTAACTTTTCTAATTGGCCATAACTTTTAACTCGTTGGTGCCAACTGGGGTGGCAAGGCTTTATTTTAGGGCGGCATTTGCCACCCCGGTAGATCCGCCCCTGCTCTTTTGGTCTCATTTACGTTGCCCCTTAGATTAAGAAGTGGATGGGACTCGTTATAGAAACTAGATATCCTTAAAGGTACAATGTAACTTTCTTTTTTTTTTTTTTATACATGTTTTACGTGTAAAATAATACCTATTGAAAAAACCTGTATAAAATCATGAACACTCACATGACTAAATCAGGAGCCAAATGAACGCAGTTTTAATTTGCATGGAGCCAGTCGCCTCAAGTTCAGATCACATGACAAGACGAACCGAGTAAATGACGGTTAACGGCGAAGAGGACTACTTTTTTATGCATTTGGTAACATGCTGGCGTCAGTATAAATACTGTAAAATAGCTGTGCCTTTCCAATTTACTAAAAGCATAGTTTTCGAATCTATCAATTGTGGTCTTTTAGCTTTCTTTCACACGGTTTCTGGTAGATTTTCCGGAGTGGACATTTATTTTTCGTCATTACAGTTCAGATAAATGAGTAACCTTTCTGCACTCACCTTTAACATTTGTGTGAACAATTGTATTGGGTTTCTCGAGGTATCACATTATATAAAAACCTCAAATGTATATAAAAGCTAAAGAAATGCAAGGTCCAATCCAAAATCCTTACGGATCCAAGCAGAATCTCCGTAATGATTATCATATATGAACCAGATTGAAACAGTTTCTAGAACAATAGAAAGACAGAAGACATTTGAGTACAATATAATTCAATTTTAATTTGAGAAGCACAAACGTTGCCTGTCTGTCAGATTGGCCAATTATCCATAAACTTATTTTTTTCTCATGTTGTCTCTCCATAAAGAAAGTGTTAAATATTCTCATGTGTCTTCTCCCTAGACAATCAGGACAGCTAGAGCCTGAACATCAAACACAGTAAAGAATCAAACAAGGTATGTACAAAATAAACTTTCTGTTGTTGTTTTGTACAAACTATTACATGCTAAAGGATATACCAGACTCACCCAACCCTCATTCACCACATTGGAAATTCAAAGTATGAAAATAACTCACACGATACAATATTGGCTTTTGAAAGCTAGTCAAACCTTATGGTACATTTGCCTGATAAGTACACAGACCCCCACAGAGACAGAGAGACATTAAACCATAATTAATGATGTTAAGAATAAAAGGGGCGGCGGGTTTCTCAGCAGGAAATGGGACAGTCTTGGAAGGTCCCCTTATGATTTGCCACACAACCTCAACAGATGAGATTTTTCTGACACTACGAACGCTGTTACACTCCAGTGAAAAGGAATATATTAAGGATTTCTGGTTTACATGACACCCCTTAAACGAGAACAAATGGCTACAATAGCTAGAAACGTATGACGACGGATACAGAGAAGCTACTTATAAAAATCTTAAGTAACTGGTGTCCGCTATTATACTAGTACATTCGTATTAGTTAAAAATAACAGGAGGGAGTTGCAAGCATTGACTCACTGACCGGGGAACTAACAGAAATCGTTCCTCATTTGCTGGAAAAACGGATCTATGCAACTGAAGAGCCTTTCCTATCAAGCACTCCAGTTAACATTATTACTCAAACATCAAGTTATGGGATTCAACGATGGCTGTAGGTATTGCAGATTGGAAGAGCTCTTGGGGTTGGAGCCAAGTCAAAAAATAAAACAAAAAACTGAGTCAAGTGGCAGCACATTTCAGTTTATATTGGAGTGATTCTGGACTAACCTGATCATGCACAGCAATGTCAAGCGCTTCAAAATTCACACCCACACGAGAAATTACACTGTTTACACAGTGATAAGTTACAGAGCTGCAGCGAGTGGAATCTAGTCTCAAATGTTAGCGTCCAGCGCATGTTAATTCAGGTGCTGATTGTAAGGTTACGGACATCTGTCGTGCAAGACACCAATTTTCTGCTCTAATCTGACGGAAAGCATGTAAAAAGCACATGAGAGCAACACATCACTTTCGTTTTCTGGCTGCGATGAAGGCACCTGTTCTCTCCACGTCACTTTGACAGAAGTGGGGCACAGACAAACCACATTATTCACGAGAACATGGGACAAATCAGTCCAGATATTGGAATTTATGCAATTCCCAGGCATCAAATACGGGGAAGGTTGTCTGTTAAAATAAGAAGCAGGGAATGTGTCGAGAAATGAAGTGCTTTCACACAGATAAAACAAAGACAGGCATCTGGACCTTCTCAGAAGTCTCAATTAATCATTATTATTGGCTTTAGTTCAATGTTTTTATCACTCCAGTATAAACTTCAAGGCTGAACGGTTAATTTTATGTGGGATATTGAAAAAATCTGAAAGATACCACACACAATGCAAGCTGAGCCCCTCAGTACAACAGCATGCTAAGGGGGAAGTGCTCTTCAGCGATATACGATACGCTTCTGAGCTTCTTATTTCGGTTTAGCCCTCAAGCTAATTTCTTTCTTCCTTTTTTTTTTTTTTTTTTTTTTAATACTTCAGTGACCCAAAAGCAAGACTGAATTAAAACAGGTCTTAATATTTATCTCCATACAATTCACTAAAAACCGTGAAAGAATTTACTGATGTTTGAATATCAAACAACAGGGACTTTCATTCATTTTTTATTTATTCATTTTTCATCTATGTCGCTGCTGTTTCAGGAGTTTCTGAAAGCTGGTGGGTGGGCAGTCTAGGCTTCATTGGTGAGTAGGTTTGGGCTTGGTGCAGTCATCGCCAAGAGGTGATGAAGGCCCAGTGTCAGACTCCGACTTGGACGACCTGCACCCGGACACCCGTCGAATGGTCCTACAGGGTTTCTCGCCAGCTGGACTCTGATGGATTTCGCTCTCCTGCTGTGGATCCACATCCAACGGAAATGTCCGGCATTCCCATGGCTGTACCGGCTGGGGAGCCCATAGGGGACAAAAACAGAGACACACTAAGTAAATATCTGCACACATAAGACAAATGCACCAAAATGGCAAAAATAATCTGTCTGGTAACCGGAAGTTTCTTTGTTTCCTAATTCCACCTTGGCTTGACCAGTGGGACAGTCCCTGTAGTAAGTGCACTTCAGTACAACTGAGCACATGTGACTGTGAACGTACAATAAAGCCTCTAGCTTCACCTGAAACACTAAAAAAAAAATTCTAGGAAACTGATCGATGGTGCCTACCATTTCCTCATAGGTATCTGGGGTGGAGCAGCGCGTGTCCTCGTTGGACAGCAGCCGTTGGGAGTCTCTTGAGCCGGGCGTGTGAAAGCCGGACAGCATCAGCATCTCTGGACTGACAGGGCTGGATGGAGATGCCACCGAGTAGTACTCATTCAGCACCTGGAAATGTGCCGTCTCTGGAGATGAGGGCTGCGGTGTGCCACACAGCAAGGGGGTGGTCCGTCCATCCACAGACTTGTATGACCTGTGGAGAAAACGATCACCCCTTCTCATCATGTGTGTTCAGACTCTGGTATGAATGCGGTGAATAAGTGTAAACTGGCATCTGAACTTTGGTGCACACCAAACAAAAGAAGGTGGGTCTCAGACCGCCTCCAAACAAACTTTGGTGGAGTTTGACTGAAATATGAATGCAACACAGAATCCAACGACAGCTAAACTAATCAAAACCTATTACGGTTTGGAACAGGAATCATTCTTTGTGTGTCTGAGATGACGTCATTGTAAAGCTTTTTGCTTCAGTAAGTTCTCATTGCATTGTTGAGGTAAAGTGAACAGCCTGGAGTTGTTTTTCACTGCAATTCTTCTCTCCTGTTTAAAACTTAACTCATTTGCCATCATGAAGTACAAAACACAAAGGTCAGCTACATTCAGACAGACGCAAAGTTGTTAAATTGCAATTGTTCCTAAAAAGGGCAAAGAAAAGAAGTACAAGTTGTGTTCCCCCACCTGCTGCCCCTTCTCTTTGCGATGCTGCTGGCACTCCAACTCCAGCGAGAACGCTCCTGCCCTTCATACGGAAAGTGAAGCTGAGAGAATGTGACATCAGAGAGATCCTCAATCTGAGAGAATGGGAGAAGATTATTAAAACATACACCGGGCAGTATTCAGGGGTGCAGGCAATTAAAAAAATGACAAGGAAGTCCTAAAATTAAACATTAACAAGCCAAATCACAAATTACAGAATCCCTGTGGCTGTGTGTAAACCCATTAATCATTAAGTGGTACTTTTCATTTTGAACTGCTAGAACTCATTGTGTATAAGTAAATAATTGTCTTTCGCATCAAAAGATCATTAGTATAGGTGTTCCACAAGGCTGTGTCAGTGCACCTATTTTTCTTTTCTTTTTTTTTTATACAAATGAATGCTCAAGTATGCATTCACAAAACTATTGAGATATTCAGATGGCAGAGCTATATTAAGTTTACAGTGTCCACGACAATATTAGCACCATCTACCAGTCAGAACGGTTTGTTGACTGGTGTGATAAAATTAGTTAATATTACATACAAAGAAAACAGAGGAGATTGTATTCGACCCAAAATGCATAGGTGATCATCTTCAAGTGTAATACATGACCATAACATCGTCCAGTCACAGACAGGACATTCATTGGGTTTTCAATTGTCTAAATTTTTATCATATTGGCAGCCATTTTTAGCTCAAACCCTACTGAGCTGCCTACCAAGAAAGCATTTTGGGGCATCATTGTTTTACAAGCTTGTATAGGTAGGCAGCTTACAGGCTTGAAACAGCCTACAATAACGTTTGGGTGACCAACTGCATGGCCGTACCTCCACTGCATCATCCTCTTCAGATATTGGTTTTGCAAAAATGTCCACTTCTCGCCAACTACAATGAAAAAGCAAAGGGCAACATATATAGTAAGTAAAGAACAAATCTTTGAATTTATAAGGCAAATGAACACTGGTATGGAAAGACAGTTTGTGTCTCTGACCTTGGGGTAAGAATCTCTTTATACTGTAGTTTCTCTACTCGGGTGGTGGCGGCCACAGACATGGGGATGACGATGTTATTGATGTCAAAGGGGCTCTCTCCTCTCCGTCGGCGAATAGTCTGAAAGGGTCACATACAGATCTAAGTAACTCATTCTCACGTCTACACAGACTCGGAAGGCTTTGAAGAGCATCTTACGGCAGCACTGCTGTTGAGGTGAAGGAGTGTGGAGGTCTCGGAGATTGATGGCTGTCTCATCAGGGGGCTGTGGGTGGGCGTGTTTAGAGCGGACAGAGATGGACATGGACTCCCCATGTCCATATTCGACTTTGGAGCATCTATAGACAAATCAAAGACAGTGCTGAGTTACAGGACTGAACTCAATGGTGATTTAGAGAGAGATGACTGAAACCAATAAAAGGAGTAAGTGAAACCAATAAAAGCAGGAATGAGAAAAATGAAAAGAATGATCAACATACTCTCTGTACAGTCCAGCGAGGGTTCACGAGGTCTCTTGCGGCCGTGACTCCTGTCAAAAGAACTTCTCTGGCGGAAATGCTGGCGAGACTCATGTTTAATGGCACTGATTGGGATGTCTAACTGCTGCTGAGAGACCTTCTCTGAGCGCACCTTATGATGCGACAAACCTGAGAGAAATAGCAAACAGGAAGATGAAATGGATGAAGATAAAACTTTTTTTGGCTGTATATTGAAAAAGCTTTTCTTTTTTTTTTTTTCTTTTTTTTTACATTTATTTATAAATAATTTTTTAATCATTACCGTTATCCGTTTTACATTTGTGTATCAGTTACTCTGCATCCTTTGTCTTTGATTACATAATTTTAGTTTATTAATTTAAAGTTTATTTCTAGTCAAGTCACCTTTATTTATTTCAGTGCTTTTAAAAATAAAGATTGTAACAGAGCAACTGAACAGCATTAAATAGGAAAATAGTGTGTCAATAATGCAACCTAGCCAATTTTAACCTCTTAATCTGTACGGTTTTCCATTTTAATCTTTAAGATTTTTTCCTTCATTTGTGTGTCGTGTTCAACTTATCATTCTGGCCATTTCCCCTATTTACTTGATTAAATTTTTAGTTTTAATGCTTTTCATTCTTTGCCAGATACTCCGTATACTTTGTCTTGGCTTATTTTACATCATTTATGTACAATGAATTACATTATTTTATTTTCCCTTTATTTTTAACTTCATTTAAATCCTCACTGTTATTCATTTTAATCTTTAAGTTTATTTTTAAGGTTATTTCACACGTGTTAATTCGATCTTTTTCATTTTTAATATTATCCTTTATTTTACATAATGTTCATACTTTTGCAATATTATTCTTGAACATCTGCTAAATGTTTTTGCAAAACAAATACATGATTGTATTGGCAAAATCTATCAATAAATTGGACTAAATTATACAGAACTACCTATTATAGTAATTTC
Source organism: Carassius auratus (assembly GCF_003368295.1). Classification (NCBI taxonomy): domain Eukaryota; kingdom Metazoa; phylum Chordata; class Actinopteri; order Cypriniformes; family Cyprinidae; genus Carassius; species Carassius auratus. The sequence continues at coordinate 11,916,850 of NC_039245.1, read as the reverse complement.
TTTATATTACATGTGACTCAACTCTACAATACATCAGAGTTCAATAATTCACACATGGAATATGAAAGAAAGAAATAGTGTCGGCAACTGTGGCTGGACTTCTATGACGCCAGAAATAACTGCTGAGTCACTGCAACGAGTGTCTGGTAGAGAGCAGCTAATGACAGCCAGACACTCACTGGTCACTTTAACAGCGCACAGGGGCGTTCATATTTAGACTGTCCTAAGGGTGTGAGAATTTGCCTCCATTAGAGAAAACTCAGCTCCTGACATTTCAGATGCTGATGAAGCAGGGGATTAATACACTACTTTGTAGACTAGCCTAGATGTTAGCATGCACGATACAGTCATTCTGATCATGTGGGGCACACAGGTTTATCTCCAGCTGCCTTAATGGCCTATTTTCAATTTTTAATAAAGCCCTTTAGTTGTAGTTTTCACACTTACGGACTGTGGAGAGGAGAGAGTTGGCGAGCTTGTGTTTGTCTTTGGATGACAGGTCTGAGACACGGCTACTCAAACACAACTTATGCTTGAGCGAGATCTTCTTGATGGGCCTGATCTTCTCAAGAGGACGATTCTGCCAGTGTCCCTTCAGCACACGCTGCATGTGGAGATTCATCATCACATCTGAGAGAGAAGACGACAGAGATTATCATCTGAAACAGATTTGCTTTGGCCGACATCAACCCCACTCATTTTTTGATTCCTGATAGACAAGTCCAACGGAACTGGTTTCTTGTTGAATATCTCGTTTCGATTTGAGAAACATCAGATAGTGAAAGTAAAACTGGTTGTGAACAGATTCAAGATGACTTTAAGACTTCCAAGGGATTTTTTTGTTGTTGCTGACACCATTTTTGCAGATGGGCCAGAAATAGCAGTAAGAGGTCATGTAATTATGTGGGAAAAGGGTGAAAGGGGATCAGGAAAGGTTCAACTAACTGGCATCCAAACTGATTTACAATGTATTTAAGGAAAACATTATTCCATAAGGCAAGACAAGTTTATTTATATATCACATTTCTTACACAATTCAAAGTGCTTTAAATAATGATTACAAATAATGACTAATAAGGCTGAACTTTAAGGTGCTCTTGTTAAAGCATAATTATAAATTTAAGCACTGAGTAATATAAATATTATCCTTACTATAATATTTTGGGTTATTGCATGTTACTCTGCATATATGTAACATGTAAAAAGGACATTGTAAAAAAAAAAATAGTTACTTAAAGGTATACATTAAAATGTGTATGACAATTATGTGCATTTTCTCAGAATCAAACCCAACATCATTGTACATAACGCTCATTCAAAAGGACTTTTCAGCTTTACTAATGCGAATAGTGACTGACCTAATGATCTGCAAACCTCTAAATCAGTACACGGTGTAATGAGTCAATTCTCCAGCAGAAGGCATCAGAGCTTAACTCTAGTATTCATTGTGCTAAGGTTCCTCTTCCTTTTTTCCCTCCATCTACTCGAGTTTCACCCATGGTGTCACCTGCCTCTTCTACGCCCATCATTCATTTGTACAACAGACGCCAGATTAGAGGGGACGACAGGTTCATATTACCGAGGGAAAATACGTCTCTCTCTCTCCCTCAGCTAGTCTGACAAAGCTAGCTGCTACTGGCATGCTCAGAGTCAGATTGCTCTGCTGGTTATCACTGCAAAGGTCAGGCAGACGAATGCTTGATCAGCTAATCCAATCCAATGCAGGGAAGGACTGTTACTGAATTCTCACAGACATGAAATGCAAAAACTGTTCTGAGACCCCAGCACTTATGACCTGCCCCAAACCCACATCAGCCTGCAGGTTATTTTAGGAGGTGCAATAACCAGATCCAGAATAATTAACACTTAAATTAACACCAAACTGTTATGCAGTAAAAAAAAAAACTTATTAAAAGTCCTCATCCTTGAGGCAATCTGTAGGAAATGATCAGCATGGATAGATAGAGCTTAGCCCAAAGTATACAAGGGCCATCTGCGTTCCCCAACGGTCTGTGTGATGCTGCTTCCGTCATCAGAACTGTACATGGACATCCGCACACACTGTCCACATGGATCCCGATTTTGGTAAAAACGCGGATGCTCCACGTACAATAACAAAGACGCGAGGTGAATGTTGACAGGAGGAGTCTACTAGGTGGTACTGTGCATATATTGAACTCAAGGCAGACAAGGCTGTTCAAGAGACGGAGAGGAAAGTGAAGTATAACCGGCTCTTGATACTGTCACTCTACGTAAATGAAAACACTAACAATTAAAGGACTGGGGCGTGTCCTCACCGTCTGTAAAGGAGAGGATGGGGTGAACGCATGGGTCAAACTGTGCCAGTCGGTCCAGTAGGGGGAGCTGGTGTTGGGTGTCTGCAGGAGGGAGAGCACGTCCACTGCACATCACACACTGAGCGTTCAGCTCACAGCCACAGCGAGGAGCCACGGACCTCGGAGCCTGACAGAGAGAAGTTAGTCCAGTTTTATGAATGGTGAATAAATTAAGTGGTATGACTTTTTTTTTTTTTTTTTTTTTTTACATATCAGCCATGAACTGATAGATAACTACAGAAAAGAACTGATCACAATGTACACTTTTTTTCTTTAAGAAATAAATACTTTATGGAGAAAGGACATAAGCAACTGAACACTTTTTTTTTTTTTTATAAATGCTGTTTTCAACGTTAAGATGAGGATGAAGTAGTATTTTTATTAACTAACATTAACAAACAATAATACTGCAACAAACATATAGCACACTGATTAATGTGAATGCATTAAATCATTATATAGAGCCTTTTTTTAAGCTTCTATAGAGTGGTTTATGTAATAATTGATCAACACATAAGTGGGTAGCACTTTATTTTACAGTCCTGTTCCTCATGTTCCTCATACTATGTACTTATTATAGTAATTACAATAACTATGTAATAACTAGGTAATAACCCTGAAGCTACCCCTAAACCTAACCCTACCCCATGTAGTTACCTTGTTTTACCAGAACTTTCTTAGATAAATACACTGCAAGTACACTAAGTACATGTTAGTACACGCACTGTAAAATAAAGTGCAACCCATAAGTGTATCAATAGATACAAACAAACAGAAATATTTACGGACACCAAAACTTTTCTGTAAACATTTTTCAGGAATGATTTAGCATATTTTGGACATCAATTAATCATTTTTTTCTAAATGTTTTGGAGCCTTAATTCTGAATAGTGTACTTAAGACACTAAAGATTTGTGAACACACTGCACATTGCCATTCTGTGTCCAGCAGCAATCCCAGCACTAACCTTGGCAGCATGACATGTGAATCAGAGAGAGTTTTGCAGAAAAGGCTTAACATCAAATAAACAAGCAAGGTCTAAATATTTTATATATACACATGTATATAAAGAGAAGTATTGTACTAGGTAAAAAAAAAGACTTGAATATTTCTCCTTGTGGGAAAAAATAAAATACATTAATAAACAGCATGCATGGATCATCATCAAATATGCTTTTTGTGAATGAAATCTCTGGAGCACCAGCATCCAAAATTTAGATCTGGCAGTGATCAGCCTTTCCCTTTGTCTACGTTTACTTGAGTTAACCCTTCCAACCTGATGCTCTCACACAAATCTCTGCAGCAGATGACCACACATGGATCCTGACCCAGTTTTGCATGAGGTACCCTAGTACTTATTCAAAAACAAAAAAACAACCGCTTCACATTAGAGCGCTTCACATTAGAGCATGGACTATCTTCTCTGCATTCACCCAGAAAACACCTGGAAATACAGATCTGATCAGGTTTTGTAATGAAATGCAAATTCTGCCAAGTTTTTAATGACAATGTTCAATCAATCTGTAAATATAAAAAGTAGTCCATGCAATGCAATACAAGTGTAGTTTTTGATGCAATTAATGGGATAAAATATCATATAACAAGCAAAAAAGAAAGAAAGAAAATCTAATTGCTTAACACATTTAAAATTAACAACAAAAAACATGCAGTCACTTTTAATAAAGCAGAAAATGCAAAGATTCAGCTAATAAGCAAGCTGTATGCTTCTATCAGTCCGTGTTCAAACACAACGGTGGAAATCTGAAAAGCTTCTGCCTTTTACTGGGGCAGTGTTCATCTGGAGTGCCGGTTATAAATTTAGGATTGAACAATCCTTCGGTTAGCAGGTAGTTTATAACTGGCAGTGAGAGTGGAACATTGATGACATTTCTCATTACATTTCAAGAGCGTTGTCTCTGAATGACAATACAAGCGCTGTTATTTGTAATGGAGCTGAGCTCGACTGGGGTTGCGCTTATTGTTTTGGCACATGCCTGCCCATTCTCGCTCACAGTGGGCCTGTGTTATGGGAAGAATTGAGTTTTAAAGGCGGTTCAGAGAGCAACCAGATCTGTAGAAGAAGTGCTGAGACTTTGTATCCATCTTATGATCATGTCAGATACTGTTCCATGATTCAGAGGGCAGCTGCCGGTTAGACATGGACTGTTACAACACGTCCCAACCAGCCATGAGGTGATGAATTATAAACATTTCTGTGCTACTTGGTTACTATTTCACACAGAAAAACCTCCGAACCGAAATCCTGATTCTATAAATTAAACATCAACCATTAACGAAAATGTCCAGAAACATTAAATATTATATGACTAATCCATCGAACTCCACATGGAAACCATTACAAGGATATTACTGAGGCTGTATGCTTTTCTGCTTTCTGTAGACTTTCAAATCACAAGAGCACATTCAAACCTAGTATGGTCCAGGTGTAGTGCAAAACCTTTGTCTAGCTTTATTTATTTTTTCAAATACTAAAGGTGTTCTAACACATCTAAATTTGTGAAGTGCAAATATATGTGAAGCATTTATCCCGTACTCAGTCTTAACAGCCCTTTGTGCTCAAAGCTACACCAAGCTCTTGAGAAGGAACATGATTCTCCTTACCTTGCGATTGAGACTGGTGAGCGAGCCGGGCCGGAGGACTCTGCGTTTCCTGCACGACAGCAGTGGACGCGTGCGGGCTGCCACACATGTGCTGTCTGGTGCAGGAGAAGCCTGAGGACCCATCTCCAGCTTCTGCTGAGACTCAGAGCGGATCTGCTCGTCTGGGGCCGAGGTGACGGGGGAACTAGGCCGTAAACTGGATGAGGAGAAGAAATCATTCTTGAATGAGCATGACAATAAAAGTGTCATTTCTACTTTTTAATGAAGGGGGAAAAAATTTATGAACGCACATTTAAATAATACATTATTTGACTTTCATACCTGTTGATAACACCATTGACTTGTCTCGCAGGTCCACAGCTTTTCCTCAAGCCGGTTTCTGGGACGATACCATTGGATGATACAGACGTTTCCACTCCAGCAGGATCATGCTCCTAAAAAGACAAAAAACAAATGTGATGCTGGAACGGACATCCCTCTGATTTGGGTGAGATTGGAGGAGTTGAATGGTTCTTGCTGCTTTTCTTCACTACTCTAATTGGATGAAAAGGTCAGTTGTGCTTTGCATACAACAGACAAAAGGACTGAGTGTTTGTAGCCCCTCTTCTCAATTCTCTTGCTCAACAAACCCAGCTTTCTCTCAGGCTGTGCGTAGGCCCATATCATGAGGGTTTAATCTGTTTGCGTGGGAATTAAACACACTAATGGATCTTAGACAGACCGTTTTATTATAGATAACTGATTACTTCTAATCAAATAACACATGCTTCTATACTGAGCTCTGTTATGGGTCTGTGCTCCTGGTCTTACCCCTGGGACAGGGCAGGTAAAGGTCTTGGTCCTTGAGTCACTGCTGTCTTCTGATACTGACTCACGCACCGAGCTCTCCCCAAGTACAACAGAGCCCTATCAAGAAACATACACATTATAAACCAAAACTTCCTTTGAAAACCTCTCTTATATATTAGCTAAAAACTAGTTCCTCACTGCAGAAACGGCAGAACACACATTTATCTGCAGTAGCAAACAACAGAAGATCTGCAATCTGATGCTGGTGTGTTATGCATTAATTAAAATAAACAACTTGAGATCAGCATCTGTGCATTACATTTAGATTTCTCACAGTGTCATTGTAGAAGCAAGGTCTTTGTTAAAAACAGAGCTTGTTTACAGTCAATATTACATTTATCAACACCGACCTATCACATGCTAATTACATTTTCAAAAAACCTGACAAATGCACAGAAAAGTTGGCACTTAACACGGTAAATATTTTTGAAAGAAGTCGCTTATGCTCAGCTATGCAATTATTTGATTAAATAAGAGAATAAGAACAGTAAGACTGCAAAATATTACAATTATAAATATTACAAAAGCTTTTCTATTTGACTATTTCTCATATTTCAATCCGTCACTTATTCCTGTTTGAACTGTGGTATACAAATCCTGATTGACAACCAATGAACTGACAACCAATACGTCAATTCATTTCTGAAGTTTCATCTTCACGGCGATCTTAAAATACAGCCATCATTTCATGTGTCCGATGAATAATGACGACAGTCTCCAAATGTTTTGTTTGTGGTTCAATCACACAAGAAAAACAGGCTGTAAAAGCAGCACTTTGAAACAAAAGAGAGCAAAAGAAACTGGAAACAATGCTCCCACAAGAGTTTGCCTCACCATGGGATGTGAAACAGCACAAAGTAAACCGAGTGAATGTGCATGGCTGTGTGTATGTGCACACCTTGCTGGAGCGGATCTGTCTGTAAATGTCCGTCTGTTGGCGTATACGGTACTCCAGATCCGAGACTTGGGCCTGTAGCCAGTTCCAGTGACTGATGATGGCAGCTCGGTCAACGCCATAACGGCCTTCTGCTCTCCTACATCTGGAAAACACACAGAAATATACTGGTTACAAGTGTATCCATGTTTTCAGAAATATCGGTTTTCGTATTTTGGATTAACACAAAGCAAGGTAAGGGCAAGCTCTAATAAGTTAGGCCATGGTGTGTATGTGGACCATACACAGTTATATCTTGGTTTCAGTCATTCACAGACTGTTCCTCACAATTTTTCAGTCCTGTTTCTACTGTTAATACAGCCAATTTATTATTATTATTTTTTTTTTTTTAAGAGTAAGGTGTAGTGACGTGGCGTGAAAAACATCCAGTAACCTTTGTCTCCACAACACAGTGTGATGGAAGTGTGAAAACAAAACCGAGAAACAAAATCTGACAGGAAGTTAACCAAGAACATAAGTTCCATCCAAAACTTCCTGTAGCTGTTTGTGTGCGTGAGAATCCAGCAAGCCATTTGACACAGGCCATTCAATGAGACTTCTCCCAAAAAACATTCAACTCTCTCCCATTAAACTTCACAAAAACGAAAATAAAGAAATAATATGTAGTCAAACACTGTCAGAAATGCACTGAATTGAACTCCGATCTCTTTACATTAGCCACAGTTATTGCATAACCTCTGGTCTCTCGGGTCTTGCAGTGAGGCAACATAAACCAAGTAAAAACCAGAGCATATTACTGAAAACAAAAAGATTTCAAAACACGAGGTCGAAATAAACGGCTTCTTTTTTTCATCTGAAGTACAACAAACATGACTCAAGATTTCCCTGAATCAGACAGAGAGCGAGAGACTTGAGAGATGAAAGTGAAGGGAAAAAAGGAAAAGCATCACTGTGACCACAGATGGGAATGACGAGAAGGAAACCAAGAAGTGTACGGAAGACAAAAACACACATCACTACTTGTGTTTTTTCTTCTGACAGTTGAATAAGAATGCTTTTAATAGACAGGAATTACACTCAGATCTGCTTCAGAGGAGCTTGACAACAACAACAGCTGGTCTGAAGCCTCACTCCACTTTTCTTTTGACATGAGAGAATACCAATCAATAGACTCACAAACAAGTCTCTTCAAAATTTATTTATTTTTGTGTGATTTTATCCTGTGCGATTCACTCTCAGATGTACATGTAGACCCAACTTATTAAGGTCCTTTTACACTAATCAGAAGTTTACAGTTTGTTTCAATGGGAGAAAGACAAGCTCACCTCACAATCCAGTCCCTTTGTTGTGCATGAATGTTAGCGGCACACTGGGCAGGACAAAATGATTTATGTGAGGCCACTGCATGTCATCAAGCTATCATTTGTGATGTTATAGACAACCAATCAAATGACAGATTTTTGTAGTCCAAGAACCACACTGAATTGGTACCATCCTGGTTATGTGCACAGATTGTACCTAGGGCTGGGGGGTATGGTACGAGGCAATACCATTTATCGATTTACAGTAGATTGATATGAGCGCGTCTGAATAAAGCAGAGGATGCAGAGACATTTTGCTCTCAAAATAGAAAATTTAAAATTTAAATTTCAAATTTAAGCCAAAAAAAAAAAAAACACAGATGTGAATTTTTGGCCATATCATCCAGTCCCAATTGTACCCACCCTTCAACTGACTGAAAAACCCCCACAACTTTTCTACATGAACACATTTTAGGTGTTCTAATAACTAGATGAATCAAGTAAATGACAATCATCAAGCTATATTTGACAAAAACAAACCTGGTGAATATTCAATTAAATATAAAAGATTTAAAAGGGGTCCCTTCACAGTGTAGGTGAACATTAACATAATATAGGGTCATTAAACACTGCATGAAAATGAAAATCTTTATCCACTCTTTATAGTCTCCCGCTCCACAAATCCTTTAGTTGTAATATAAATTTATCCTCTTGTTATAAAGTGTCTTTCTAGAAAACAAAACATTTTCTTACAACCTTACGTGAATTATTTTGATGGCATAGCCTACATCATGAAATTTACTAGCAGGGTAACAGGTGCATTAGTGCTACCATACAGCATCAAGCTACGTAAAACTATTTATAAAATCAATAGTACACTTTTACTCAAATTTAACTTCAAACCACAGTAAGTTTTGGTTCCCGCTGGCTTCCATTCTATGGACAAAAATACAATGTAATTCAATGGGAACTGACTCTATCTGGTTCCCAACATTCTTCAAAATACCTTCTTTAATGCCCTTCAAAAAAATCAACAACAACAAAACAACAATTTAAGTTTTTGGGTGGACTAATATATAATAACAATAATATAATTAAAAAATATATTTCCAATAAACAATTGAAATGACTAAATGACTAATAATATTATAACATCAGAACACTATGTAAAGCCATAAAAAGTGTAACTGTTCATACTTGTGCAACCGATTTTTCAGACAATGAGCACAGACATTTCAACAATAAGCAATCTATTTTGATGAGGCTGACAAAGACAGGAATGAGGCTCCTGTAAACACGTTATGATTCCCTGGAACAAGCTTTACAAACACACTGTGACCTGCCCTCTTCCTCTTCCCTGAAATGCCATGTTTCCACTCTTGCCAGTTCAGATGAGTGTTTTGTATTTTGGGGCATCCAAAATGTTTCCACATGGGTTCAGGTGGGGGAGGGACTGATACGATAATGTAATACACACAGCTGCCACAAGAGGCAGCACATGAACATGAGTGAATATGGTGCACGTTTGCATGTAAAGAGGAATGGGACAAGATCTTCCGACTGTGGACAGAGCTTTTAAAACTCAGTCTGTATGAGAGGATAAACTTGCATGCATCTGCATAATAAATCTGATCTGAGCGCAATTGTGGTGCAGAGACATCGAATGAGCTCAGATGAGATGCTTCCCAACCAGTTGTCCTAAGAAGAAACCGGAAACAAGCAGGACGTTGCCAAATGAAGACGAGACAAAGGCAGGTCATGGCAGCACACCAAGCACTCCTCGGCTGGGCATGAGTAAGGGAAATCTGAATAAACTAATATCATCTATGATGCATCTCAATGCCCTACAAGCCTTCAAATGCAAGTCACATGCCCGCTATGACATGTCATGCCTGCGAAAACTAAAAATAATGCAACAACCAAGTAGTATTACAACTTTTCTCAAATGCACTTGAATTTTTTGCCCATCTACACTTTGTTCATATACACAGAAGAGAGAGAGAGGGAGAAAATCTGTATGTATCAAGGGAATTTAAGCATTAAAAAATAAAACCCACAATTCAAATCAATAAACCCACAGATCTACCACATTTTGAAACCATCACATTCACTTCCGGTGATAAAAACCAAGCCAATTAGCATTATAAAAACATAGCCTTTTCCCAGTTTCGAGATTTGATTTTGAGCTAACTCAGACAATTACACAGTCCATTTGACACAAAACTATATTATTTCAACATGGAGAGACAAAAGACAAAACTAAAGTCTCAAAAGTCTCTCACACACAAACACACACAAAGTGACACATACAGCCAAACCTTTACAGGCCAAACTTGATGCCAGGTGGATAATCATAAGAAAAGGCCCACGTTCACATGAGCGGACAAAAAGCCAGAACAATAAACACTTCAAATACTTAACACAGAACAAGACTGTGCCAGTCATTTAAACCAACATACCAAAAGCACACATGGGCCAAACATGTCCAAACAGATCTAATTAGAGGAATAAAACAGCACTGATTAAAGAACTTAATATGAATTTATCACTTTAATGATAGTCAGTGTATTAAACATTTATTTCTAACACAAAACGAAACTCAAGAGTGGTTCTCGGTTTAAAAAATCTGCCAAATTCAGATCTCCAACCTGAAAACAAATCAGAATAGTGACCGCATTTTAGACTAATGTAATGTTAATATATTATATTAATAATCATCACAATACTACAGGAAGTAAAAAAATTACTTAACTAATGACTGACCTCCTCTTTAAAATGACAACCCGTTATAGCACTTAAAATCATAACTTGCAAGCAGAAAGAAATCACTCTTAAATGAACCCAGACGGAGCTGATAATCAACAGAAAAGAAGCGGAGACAAATACGTCAAGCTGCTTAACTTTTCTCTAATGAATCCTACAGACTGCGACCTCTGCACAGAACAAACCATGAAAAAACATTAGCACCACAGCTAAGACACAATCTCGAGTGGGAACGAGTGGATCGACAGGAGCGCCCCGTCTCAAGGTCAGAAAACACTCAAGTGTCTCTCTGTATCACACAGTGCTTGGGCAAAACTCTCACTAAAAACAACTCATAATTATCACTTTTGTTTTTATTCATATAAAATAATTATTATGCACATCTTTATTTTTAATTGCTTTTCATAATACCTTGCATTCAAGGTACATTTCATCAGGACTCCCTGGGAATCAAACCCATGTCCTTGAAATTGCAAGTGCCATGCTGTATAGTAATAATAATAATATTATAAATACTACTACAAATAGTATACAAATAAAATATATCTAGTTATTTTTTTCATGCTTTTCTTTGCTCTTTATTATATCACTGAAGGTATTATGTACTGTATATTATTATTTTATTAATTGTCCTACTTTATTACACATGAAATGTAAATAACATCGGACACTTCTATCACTACTGAAATTTAGGTATCATAAACCAAGTGCATTTTCAGGCTGGATTCTCATCTACATCATTGCCATGACGAACTTCTTCGCCTCCGACACACACACACACACAAACACACACCCTGCCTTTCAGGAAATGACAGAACGAGGCGGAGGAGCAAAATGAAAACACAGGAAATCAAGCCTGTGGTGATCATTACGTGTGTAACACGCAGACAGCTGAGACGAGCAGACTGAATACACACACCTGCATGCATGCAAACACCAACAACCTTGAGCATCCGAACACAATCAGTCATAATAGAGTGAAGGTGACTCAGAAAGACACTGATGCCATCATTATAGGACAAAATAGAGGAGGAGGTGGTGGTGGTGGGGGGAGAGAACCGGTGAAACTGTTGAGCAGTCAAAAACAACTCATTTTTAGTGTAGCCTGAATTTGTAACCAGTGTGTGAACGGCAGAACGACAGGGACAGAAGCGCTCTACTGCAGACATGATATGGGCGTCGTCTGGAGAACAAAGAGTTTGATGTGCTGAGAGAGGCCCGCCCCCTTCAAGGTCACATGACTGGTAGGAGGCAGGCATGGAGCAGTATAAAGGAGAAAAGAAAAGAATAGAGAATGGAAAAAGAAAGAAAAGGCATGCCAAGTTTAACGCCTGAACATAGTGTTTAAGCACCCTTAAAATAACTTTTATTGTATTGTTCGGGAGTTAACTCATTCAACAGCATTATTTCCATGACTAAAACGTACAAAGACAAAGTAGCATTCCCTACACCATCCTTAATCAAGTATATTTCTGTATTAAATCCAAACTATCCATTTGTACTTTTTCTCAATTATTTATTTGAACTGGTTCACAAAGTGTAAAATCATGAACTTCACTCAGTGGGCCTGGTCTCTCACACAGGAAGCCCGTGCCTCCATTTTCCCAGCTCCCAGTGCATTTAATACAAGTCAGCAGATTTCCACAGTCCTGACCATACACACAAACTCTCTCCCATACATAATTCCTCCACTATGCTCAATGTGTACTGGAGGCTGGTTTGCTAGATAGCACTGGGAACTTGAAAATAATGCACCCATAGTCACGTGTGTGTGTGTGTGGGGGGGGGGGGGATTGTTAACCACAACAAACAAAGGCCGTACCAAAGCAGTTGGTTTGCTGTGCTAATGTTTAACTTCATTAATTATGGAGCATCAAAACAGTCTCTGAGTATCATTATTACATTCCTGATGAACAAACATTTAATCACCTTTTGCCCAAGCACTTTTAACTTCATGGACTTGTCAAATTGCAAAAAAAGTAGAACTGTGTTCCAACAAGAATATAATCTCCACAGGTACAACTACAGGTCAGTGTATGCCCTGATCAGCTGATCACAGCGGCACAAGTACAGACATGACTGCAACATAGAGCCACAAACATGTAAATATTTCCAGTGAAATTTAGAGAAGAGTGGGGTTTCAGTAACTGATGCAGCTTGCGTGTAAACTCTAGCATGTAGAGATTTGTTGTTTTGCATAAACAGGATGACGTTGGGCTTGCAGCCACTTGAACAAACACGTCGCCAATAAACAGGTCAAGATTTATTTGTAGATGGTGACGATGTCAATGCGGTGCTGAATTTAGTTTGCTACGGCATTCAGCAGGTCAGCCTTAAAATCAAGGTACCACTGCTGAATTACACTTTCAACCTGAACTGACCTAAAAATATTGAAATCAGTAACATGTAATGATTATGCTTCATTTATACAGGACTCTACGCTTACTTTTCATTAAAAAAAACGGGGCATTCTTTTTTACTTAACTTTGTAATGGCATTATTTTCTAACTATCAAACGAGTTATCAATAGAGAGGTGGCAAATAAAAATATGTGACGTAGGCATTTTAAAAAAGACATTTAATGAGGCTCATAGGTGGCATGAGTGCAATTAAATTCATGAAGAGATGAATATCTTAAATATAGAATTATGAATTATATAAGCTATGCAAACAGCTTTAATCGCATACGATACATCACTGATAATTAACGCAATATTGCGTAGCTTGTCAGTGAACTACAACTACTAACTCTGTGAAGTAAATGCCGTTCCACCTGAAAGCACATGCTGGAGAGTTACTACTAATCACAGAACCAGCTTTACTGATGAACTGCGCATGATAGACGCATGCAATTATTCGTGCACCCCTAGTAATGAGAGTATTTATTCACTTGGATAACAGCACTGAACAAAAAAGTGTTTTGAACAGTGAGTGGATTCTGATTAACTTGTGTATAAGGAATCAACAGACATGTTTGTGATACATTACTCAGCACGGCAAAAACACGTGGAAAGTAGAAACCTTTGAAGCTCCCGAGCACAAACACAAATATGCTTATCAGGTCAGTCACACTGGTGCTCCTGAATATTTTTTTCATAGTTGCACATAGTAGTTTTCAGGTGCAAATGAGACTGAAATGGCCACACTGTAGAGCCCTGCTATAACAGATGCTTAAAGGGTTAGTTCATCGAAAAATGAAAATTGTGTCATTAATGACTCACCCTGATGTCGTTCCAAACCCATAAGACCTTCGTTCATCTTCGAATACAGTTTAAGATATTTCTGATTTATTCCGAGAGCTCTCAGTCCCTCCATTGCTATTTTTGGACCAAAATGTATTTATGATGCTTCAAAAAAAATAAAAATTCGAACCAACCCTCTGATGTCACATGGACTTCTTTTGAAGATGTTTTTCTTACCTTTCTGGACATGGACAGTATACCGTTCACACAGCTTCAATGGAGGGACTGAGAGCTCTCGGACTAAAGCTAAAATATCTTAAACTGTGTTCCAAAGATGAAAGGAGGTCTCACGGGTTTGGAACGACATGAGGGTGAGTTAAGGACATAATTTTCATTTTTCAATGAAAAATTTAAGTGATTCTAAACTAGGGAGCCCCAGCAAATTTCCAGAAACGCCTAAATATGACAATTATTTAAAATAATTAGAAGCTAAAAATAAATAAATAAAAATAAACAACTCAATTACATGTGGAAGACAAATGTTTTACAACGTTATATGGAAAAGTCCAGTAAATAAAATCTTAAAACTCTATGGGCATTTGCAATATATATTAATACAAAGGCTCGCAAATTTCTACACATCCATCAATTCATGTGCTCATTAATTCATGTTAACACATTTGTCCAATATAATCATCCAAGCTGTGTTCCATTCAATCAAATTTCAGGATTCCAGTAAAACCTGTGCAGATTTTATGTTGGCCAAGCTGCAAGTGTATTGATTGGTGAACAGAGCAGTAATGTAAAAAAGAATAGAAAAGAAAAAGAGAGAGAAGAAGAAAAACTGGCTAAAAAAGCAAGTATGTAGGAACAAGTGAGTATATGAAAGAGAGAGAGAACAAGTGTGAACCGTTATGTAACGGGTGTGGGTGCAGATTTCCAGGCCCATCAATTCTGCCGTAAGCAGCTCCAGATGTTTGGAGATCAGGGTGGGAAAGTGACATGGCTCCTCGGCATGTTTGAACTCCTGACTGACTGCACCACCACAGCAAAATGGCCTTGTGTCACACTAATATAAGATGTTGGATGTATGTGATGTGTTTCTCAAAGTGAAGACAACTTGGGATGAAGCTGAGAAAGCATGAAGGTGAATGAAGTTATTAATTTTAATATATAATTTACTTATTACTGCTTTTCTTTAATCTTGGCGCATATATTAAAAAATAAATCTGCATTTAAGACATTTAAGCCAAACAACCAACTTGTTTGGCGTCAATGCTTCAGAAAAACTTCCTAAAATAATATGCATGTCATTAAACACAGGCTGAACATCAGCAAACATCATAATTACAATCATTCTGACAAACACCAACTAAACCATTTTTCAGTATTTTAAGCAGCGTCCTGTAATCAGATGTTTGTGACAAGCAGGATTTAAGCCAAAGCATGAGCAGCTGATTATCCACGAAGTCTGTTTAAAATCAAGTCTGCACCAATTATCAGAACAAGACTCAATCTCATTAGTGACGCATTAAAAGGATGAAATGTTTGTCAAAAAAGATGTGTGGGCTTGTGTTAGCAGCTGCAACACAGAGCACTAAACGCACAAAGTGCGGGAAGCTTAACATTTATAAACAATGCTGGAGGGTCAATTATTTTGATCTCTGAACAGCTGTGACAATTGTCTATTAAGAGCAAACAAACCAAATGAGCCAATAATGATAATTCAAAATCTAAAGCTAAAAAATTATATAAATACAATACATTCAAAGCAATGGTAATAGTTGAACAGTCAGTAAATGTGTAGTCTTCATTGCCCAATCAGACTCTAATTAATCAAGACATCATTACCTTAAGCTTTTAGAATCTAAAAAAAGCTTTTATTATAGCAAACCAAACAAAACTAGGCCATAAAAGTGACTACCAAACTTAACATTTCTAAACAAAACAGAACGCACTTAACTGCGTTACATGCAACTAAACCGACAGCATGCACTGCATCCCCTGTAAACTCCAGCTATACTTCCTGCTTAAAAAAAAGAAACTGTAGGCATTTTATTTTATATTAAACAGTAGTCACATTATTTTTAATACAAGGAGTACCTTTGTCACATGAACTCATCACAATGCACTTTCCTTTACATACAGTAAAATATATTTTGGTGTAAATAAAAAAATCTATGGCAATTGGCAGAACAATAAGTCAAGATCAAGATATTGAAAAAGATTTAGGTTTAAGAAAACATTAAGTGCACAGTATAATATACTATTAACACTGGAGAAAAAAATTCAATTTTTTTTTTTTTTAAATAAATGTTATTTTGACCATAATCACTGTCTACTTGAAAACTGTTTTAGATCTGTAATACAGACGTTCTCGTGCTGCCCGGTATGCCATGCTGTAGTGATAAGAGCAGTTTAATCAGTACACTGGTAAAGTGTGAGTGCATCACACTCAAAAAAGGCTACAATAAGTAAATAAAATCAAATTGTTCTGAAGGGCTACCAATCAGGACGCAATTTTTAATTGACCAAATGATGCGACTTTACCTAGCCGTTCTTTAGCATGATAAAGAGGTAAACCCCTCTCCTTGAAGTTAAGCCCTGCTGCTTTTGCCATCAAAGCAGCACTTTTGTACAAATTCAGACAATAGACAATCACTTTCAGACGTCAAATCGCCCGCTGTGAGTAATGTTCCTGTTAAAGGAGTGCTAAAATAGTCACAGCAGAAAAAAAGGATCAACAAACTGTAGGATGTTCTACACTAGATTTTTTGCAGCCTATTCATTTCAAACGTTAGTTATGAACTCTTTAATGTTGTGCGAAGATTGCCATTTGTGTCAATTAAGGCTGCACGAGGTGTCATTTAAGCATCGATATCGCGATGTACGAATCCACGATAGTCACGTTGCAGGATGTGCGATGTAGGCTGTCGTAGTCGATCCGTTATTCATTAACTGTATGGGCCAGCTGCTCCCCGGCCCTTGATGAATGTGATTCGCAGATTAATTGCACAGCTTAACCATCACAGAGTGAAAGATTTGACAGCGGAGAGAGCCGCACGCTCACCATCTTCAAACAACACGACCGCCGTCTTGCTCCCTCTCCCTCGTGCATATTAATCAATTGACACGATGGTGTTGATGTTTAAATCATTTAAAATGAAAATGTAAGTGTGCTCACCCCATTTTTGTTTGTAAGAAAAAAATGTGATTAAATTTCATATCGCAATATAGATCGCAGAAAAATAAAACATCGCAATGTCATTTTTTCCCAATATCGTGCAGCCCCAGTATATATGTGTGTGTGTGTGTGTCTATATATATTTTTTTTTTCTTGAGATTCCGTCCACGTTTTCTGCTTCGCGGAAATCATAGCGATGTATGCGCCAAGAACCGGGTACACTGGTACCGTGACACTTTCATTTTTTAGTACCTAAGTACCGGGTCTTTTGACAAGACTAATTTTGAACATGATCAGGATGGTACCACCTTCGCCTTATTGTGAGCAAAATTTCCAAAACTAATACACATTTCACAAAGGGAAGCTGAACAGTTAATTGATTTTAAGACACTGAACTTTTATGAGCTGGTTTAGCCACTCATTTCGTTAGATAGAAAAACAAACTCCATTGCTCCAAGTTACTCAAACAGCCAGCAAAACAAAACCACATATGGCTTGAGCTTCCAACAGATTGAAGATTGTTGGCCAATGTGAGAATGTACTGTGTCCAGTCGGCCTTTGCCGGTTTGCTGTGGGATAAAAAGTTTGTATTGGGAGTGAGAGAAGAGTGCATTTGCGGTTAGTAGTTATGAGATCCATATGCACGTTTGCCGGTGCGTGGCAAAACTAAACACTGGAAGAGAGCAGACAGTCAGTGTTTCCTCCTCAGCACAGTCCAGCAACTCAGGAATTTGTATTATGGTCCAGACAATGTTCAAAAACAATAAGATTATCTGCAGTGCATTAGTGCTGCTTCCCGATCAACGCACACACACAGAACTCTTCATGAGACTAAAGTCTTTCCACAAGTTAAGTGCTTCAAACAGGTTTAGGAATACAAGTTAACTAGTCTAACACAAGCACAACCTGCTGACATAAGATATTATAAACTAAAAAGAGACCAAGCAGAGTCACTGAAAATTTGACTTTGGCACAAAAGGTTCAAAAGGTCATAGCAGAACTACTCCAGGTTTCCGTCTGTTTTTGTCCAGAAAAGTCAAAAGGGGTCCAATTAAAACAACCACTTATATTTTCTTCAAAACATCATCTTTGACATCCAGCAACTTGAAAAATAATAATAATAATTTTACCGGCTTTGAACAAGTCAAAAAGTAACCATGACCCTAGGAGATATCAGAGAGACAAGTGATATCATAAAGATATCATGTGTTGCGCTAATCATATAAACTTTTATTTAGTTTATATAAGTTTCAAAGCTCCATGTGGAGAAGCATCTGGATTTTTCAACAATTTTAATAACTGTATAGGACACTTCACAAGTACAACATGTATATAGGGGAGTGCGATGTAGGGCTGCAACTAACGATTATTTTGATAATCGATTAATCTGTCGATTATTTTTACGATTAATCGATTAATCGGTCTATGTACTTATATTTTAGTTTTTTCCATTTTTTCCCCAAGTAAATTATTAATAAAGGGTCTTTATCATTCAGCATAGATTTTTAAGAGATTTTAACCATTTTGCATTGTCATATCCTCATCAAAAATATACCTGGAGTTGTTTTATTATGTTAGTAATCGTTTGTCGAACTCTTCTGCAATCAAAACACTGACCCATACTCTAGCAAAATTCACAAGGAGATTTCAAATATTGTTTTCACCATGGCAGTCCTTAGAGCTCCTAAAGTAGTTTAACATCCCAAACAAAGCTTAAGGAATCTTTGAGAACATATTTTCACGAAGTATAAGGATAAAACTAGGGATGCACCGAAATGAAAATTCTTGGCCGAAACCGAAAACCGAAAAAGAGAAATCCAAGGCCGAAAACCGAAACCGAAACACCGAAAGAAATTATGTGAATTATTAGTAACATTGCATTTATTGCTATGACCGTGTACTAACTTTACTAAAATTAAGACATTGCAATTGCATAAATTAATATTAAAGTTTCAAAGATAATTACAATTACATAACTTATTTAAAAAAAAAAAAAAACATAAAAATACATAATTACAAATGATGCAAATATTTATTAAGCACATTGCAACAATCATTGCAACAAGCACAGTATAAAATAAAATTCAAACTAAAAATGTATCCCACTCATGTGTATATTTAATAATAATGTACAGGCCTACTGGCCAGCAGAAAGGTTTTAAAATGAACAGTTCTCTCATAAAAACAAAGTGCATTTAGGTGAAGTGCATTTGAAATTTTTCTCTGTAGGACTAAAAAGTGCATTACTTCTCCAGTTGGCAAGACTGTTATCACTTCTGGGGATGGAGACTTCAGACAGATAACCATCTAGCTGTTGAGCAGTTGAGCTTGTCATCTGCCTGACATTTGAGAAATATTTGAGAGAGTGTATTTAAATAGGGCCAGGGCATAAGTAAACATTTTTATCAAATTAAAGCAGAAATCTAGCATAAATACGGCTACAATTTGATATTATGTATGTATGTTTGTGTGTGTGTGTGTGTGTGTGTGTGTGTGTGTGTGTGTATATATAGTAGCCTAAGAACAAAATAGCCAACGTATTATTATTTGAGGCACTTTCTTGCAGAATTCCACTGAACATATCAGACAGCGATGGTGCATGCCACTCATCTGGTGCAGAGACCAGTCTTTTTTTCTGCGCTCTGATCTGTCTCCTGCACTTGGCGCTTCTCCGTCTCCACGCGGGTTCTCCGCATCCAGCGCGGCCTGGATCATTTCTCGCGCGCTGCCTTATTTCCGCATCCAAGTAACGTTAATGGTCTTTATAACGCGGATCAAGCACATTCGCGATGAAGTGCAGAGGATCCGAAAAGATCTCAGTGAGACGTGTGCTAACAGACTCTATAAGACTGTACTTTTCTTTGTTTTTACTTCGTGGTCCGTCTTAATCTCTTTAGGAGACGCTTTACTGCTGCGAATAAAGGAATACGAAGAGAGAGAATGTTCTCACTGGTGTTAAGTGAATGTCGCGGGGAGCTCGTGGTCTGGGCTATGCAGGTGCAGGTCGCGGTTTCTGTTTGCGTCATCACAACATTTCGGCCGTGTTGTTTCGGTGATAAAAGTCTATCGGCCGAAAACCAAAAAGGCCATTTTCGGCCGAAAATTTTCGGTGGCCGAAATTTCGGTGCATCCCTAGATAAAACAGAATAAAATTGCAGTGAATTGTATTTTATTATTTACTGGGAAAAAGCTTTATAGCTTATGCTGTGAAATTGTAAACAATCCTTCGAAAAAAAGTGCCAATGGCATGAATCCTGAATGGAACTCACAATTTAAAGTAAAATCCATCAGAAGGTTGTCCAGAAAAAAAAATTGGGACACACACAAAAAACCTGCTGTGTGAAAAAGAGCAGTGAATACTTAGAAAAGAAGTGCATTTTAAATATACTCAAACATTTACCTCTCTCATTCAGTCATAATTAGGCTGCAAGTCTGAATTATGAACAGGTAAACGACAAACTGATCACATAACATGTTTGTAAAGCTTTAAATGTTAACTGTTAAAAAGCAATGTTATCAGCTTTTACGACTAAACTTTTGCAAACAACCTTGTACTGGAGAATCTGCACAAATAAAATTCTTAGGGGCTGTTCACATATCGCACCTAAAAACGCGTGGAAAACGCTAGTCGCGCCGCTTTCTCCTTCTTTCCAAAGCGCTCGGGCAGAAGCGCCCCTGAGGCGTCTGTCTTTGCTAATCAACCATGACGTGCCCTCTCCATGAAGACCCGGAAATTTCAGCAAAGGATAAATGGATGCGGTGTGGACGCGCCTGGAAAAACGGGCGCATCGCACCGCGTCGCTTCCATTATGAGAGTACATACTGCGCGCCTACATAGGAAATAACGAACTTGAGCACGCAAAAGACACGATATGTGAACGGCCCCTTAAACAGTTCAGTAGTGCAGAGTTTACAGGTTACTCTTCATTTTGAAGGCTCAAAGTAAAGTACTCCCACTTCCCGCTGAATGCTGCAGAGACGCTGTTCGGGAAGCACGTGACATAAAACGAGGCCAGCTATTGGCTATTCGCTACTTCACCTGCTGTACTGGCTGAGTAAAACCTCCGGTGGCTCATTACTGCCACACTTTGGTCACTGCAGATTTGAAATATGCACGAAATGAGCCGCTTATGGCAAATAAAATTTATTAAGCGACGAATCGATTACTAAATTAGTTGACAACTATTTTAATAATCGATTTTAATCGATTAAATCGATTCGTTGTTTCAGCTCTAGTGCGATGTGACCATTTTTGATTGTGGGTGATAAAAATGTCTCCACGATCCGCTTTTGAAGAAATATAGTATCGTACTACAGCACAAATTCATTTACAGTTGTGATGCCTCCGTCTCAATCTCAATATACTGTAGGCTACAACACAACATACATTCACATCAGTGTTAATTCAGCAGTAGAGTTACTTACTGGACACTGCACTTATTCGCAATCACAAAAGTACATTATTTGCACATGCTTTAAAGCCTTGACGGTTAAACGTTTAATTCCCACACTGTTCTGGCATGTGCTTTTTCTAAGTGCCTACACCAGAAGTGCACACAATAAAAAAAAATTGTCAAACAGCACTTGATTACTGAACCAAGTTATCTTTTACACTAATAGTGTAAAAACACGCAAGGCTTCCATAAATACTCAATCACTGTCGACCAGCAGCTGTTTGGCTTTCAACGTTCTTCAAAATAGCATTTATGTTCAGCAGAAGAAAGAAACTCAGTCATATTTAAAACAAATTTTGAGTAAGTAAATAATGGTATAAAAAAATGACATATGACGACAATTTTTATTTTGGGGTGATCTATTCCTTTAATTGGTAATAAAAAAAAAAACAATCACTCTACTCTTAACTGAAAAAACTAATACAATTGCTTTGATAGGAAACAATCTATAGCGTTTTGTTTTAATATTTGTTCATTCAATTACTTGAATGCTTCTGCTAAATGCACCTCTAGTACTTTAAGATAAATCACTGTTGTTTTATTTGTATTGTGTGTGCACTTGTGTATCTTTCTTATTTTTAATAAAGATAAAATAATGACAAAGCTTTTTATCATAGCCCACTTTGGCCTAAATATCTGCCATAACTTTTTATATATTGTGTCCTTGAAAGGCTTTGTCTTTATAATACTGAAATAAGCTGTAATACTTAGACAACTTGTAAAATAATGAAAAAAAAAAAACATGACAAAGAATGGTGACAAAAGCATGAATCATGATATTTTTAAAAAGATATTGAGATTATATTTTGCCATATCGCCCACACCTACATGTATATTAAAGAAATAATATCAAATGTACAAAAGTTTGGGCTCAGTAAGCTTTTTAAAAACAAACATACTGAAAGAATCCTAAGAAATGTGTTAATGTCACATTGTTCCTTATTCAATGTATTCCAAAAAAAAAAAAACAACAACACATGGTGTCATTGTGAAATTAAAACTGACCCATGTTGTATGAGATGCTATGTGTGACACTGAAAGTAATGGAAAACAACTATTTCTACTGAAAATAATGACAAATACTCCATGAAAAATTGAGTACGAAAAATTAACGGCCATTCAACTGCCACCTAGTAGGTGACGCAGAGTCATTTGAACCCTGACTTGATTATCCTCAGTGCTGCCAAAATTTTATTTTCAATCCTTCTAATTAATAAATTATTAAAACAATCTGTAATTCAGAGATCTTGTTCTTTGGCCAGTAGTGACTGTATCTGCCCAACAGCTGCCTGACACATTAATACAAGATCCAGTTGTTTACGGATCTGACTCTGGGGAGAAGAAAAAAAAAAAAGGCCAAATTGTAAAAAGCTGGTTGTTTATGTACTGCCACATCAATAAACTGCTTGCTTGTTTATGAGAGGGGCTCCATACATAGATCGGCCCTTAAAGCAGTAAATGAGCACCATCATTTGTGCTGTTGCTTCTAGAAGGTTCTGGAGCGGTTAATTTGACCACCCTGTAATAAGTGATAAAAACAAAAAGGACTTTAGCAATTATCTCTTTACTGCCAAACAATGTTCCACAAGACGTCATCTGATTGATGGATAGTGGGGAAGTTGAAGTGGTGGTTCCATGATGTAACAATTGTGATTAGGGCTGGGTATCCATTCAGATGACCCGATTCGATCCAATTTTGATTCTCAAGCTCTCGATCCAATTCGATTCTTGATTTATTTTTATTTTTTTTATTACATTGAGTGAATATTGTCTTAATACAAATCCTATTGATATTTCAAAAAAAAAAAATTAACAGTAAACATAAGTTTACAAATAGTTTATTTATTTATTTTTTTAATAGGGTCCTTTTTTAAACTATAATAGGGCCCTATTAAAGGTTTTACATTTTTTTTCTTCTGGTAACCAGAAAGGCATAAAACACAAATTTATCCTAATCAAATGAAAATGAAACCCTTTTATTTTTTGGCAAACAAAGTGCTGCACAACAGAGGTTTACAGTTAAAATTAAAATAGAAAACAAATGTGATTATACCTTTAAAAATAAAGATTTATTAATATTAGGGATGTAAACGATTAATAGATTCTCGGTTAATTGTCGATTAGAGATGTATTCGATTAAGGCTGTCGATGGTCGGTTAACTGATTTAATTTGAGGCTGCGAGTGACGGTGACTGTATATAAATGCATCATTAATTCATGGTGTACCAATTAAGCTATTAATGTGATTTAAACTATTGCGAATCATGCGTAATGCTTTGTTCTTGTTTCTCATCAACAGTATCTCCACCAGAAGCGCTGAATGAAAGACAGGCTTTCTGTTGTAACATCGCGCAAGGTAAATAAGGGTGACATTTAGTGGAGAAGAGTCACGTTAAGATTCACTTTAATCAGATCTTTTTTTAAATGTGTGCCGAAAGAAATACCAGAAAAGATTTGTGAATTTTGACAATCAAGATCAAATCGACGTCATTAAAAAAATAATAATAATTTGCCCAGCCCTAATTGTGAGGAGTCATATTAACAAACCACCAAGCGTGACATCATATTCATCAGACGTGATCCACACCAGCACAAAGACACAGACAAACCCTCGGGAAAGGGTATGTGACCTGAGCCAGACATGATGGCTCGCATATTTCATTACAGAACAAAAACAGGCCTAAGATGCAACACATTGGGCGGTTTAATTCAGTCACTGTGCCACACATACATTACAGAGGCACACAAACACACACCCTTCACAGAGGAGTCTTTTCATTATGGGCCAAGCACTGTGGGCGCTGCCAGGTACAGATGATAGTGAGCCATACAGTCAGAAAGAGTGAAAGAAACCTACGCTGTAGGTATACCGCTACATTATCCCCCCAAAAAACTTTGGACTTTAATTATAGCCACAATTATGGGGTGTACATACTTTCAGATGGTAACAAACTTTTCATTCTTAAAGAATATTTAGATCATGGAAATTAAGTATCAAAATACTACACCACGTTATGTACGAGAAGCTGCAAAAGACACCGGTGCAAGTGGAATGCAAAAATCATGGTGACGTTAATTTTTATGTAAATATAATCGCCAATATATTGCATCACCAAAAATGAGGTCATTTGCATATGTTGTGCGATAAGTCGATATATTGATTATTGGGACAGGCCTAAGTTAAATTCAACAGAAAATGTCAATGCAGGGTTGAAAATGTGTCAAGTGATTTCATGTGGTCTTTAAAAATATAGTTCAAAAGGCAGCACAGCCTCAATTGAACACTTCCACCTCACAAAATCAATTTTTCAGTGCAGTAGTCTTTTCTACTAAGTGCAGGGTTTAGTACTACCACACTTTCAACTGCAACATAAAAACTGCAGCTCTGAAAGGTCGTGGAAATGAGCACAGAATGAGCACCAGGCAGCCAGAGCATGGTTGACATCTGACATTGGAAAGGAGGAGGAAAAAAAAAAGAAACCTGGACATGGTTTCCATGGAGATACTCTGCCATCACCCATAAGACACAAGAGATGGTGGGATGCTGTATCCCGCAGTCCAAAGGGCAACAGGGCGGATGGAAAAAGCTGCCGGCAGTTTCCAAGCAGCACCGATGTTTAAAAGGATGCCGTTACATAGTCATCTGAGAGCTGATTTACCATTTCTACACTAATGGTTAAGATGCATACTCAAGCAGAGAGAACCGGTGCTTGAGCAGTGGGTAAGAGCAAATTAAATCATTTAGCAATTAGCTTTGGGATGGAAGTTACGATTGATGAAGGAGAAATATGGTCACGCAATGGAGTGAAATAGACGACAGAAAAACTGCAGAAACTAGGCAGAACAGGCATTTTAGCTTTTTACTAACCCCCATGTCATTCCCTCTGTGTGACGCTAAAGAATTCCTTAAATAACTGATAGTAATTGAGGTCCAGGGTCATCAAAATTAAAAAATAAATAAATACATGAAGGCAGTCCATACGACTTGTGCACTTTATTCAAAGATTTCTAAAGTCATATGATAGTTTGGCCCGAGGAACAGGCAAAACATTTGGTCATTGTTTACTAAACATCTTGACATCGGAGTCACTTTTTTTTAGTTATAATTTCTCAAATTATATGCATTTCTTTTTTTATGATGATAATGATAATACAGTTCTTAAATCCAGAATAATGTACAGATTGGACTAAACTGGTTCTCGAATTTAACTTACTCCAATCACAGCAATTAACAGTCGCTGTAAAGAAGGTATTTAGTCGTAAACATTGTGGTCTGTTCATCACACAAAGCCATCATAGCTTTAAAGACATTAGCCTCTGCATTTAATCAAGCAGGTTTATACTGTACTCACATCAATAAAGGACACCAGTAGCTGAAGAGAGCTGCCTCACAGCTGGGTCTGCCCTTTAAAAATCAGTCAGTCTCACAACCATTCAAGACTTCCTGGGTCCTATAGTGAATGTATGTGGACCAACGACACACTCATCCTGCAGTTAGGGGTGTGCGACATGACTGTCTGTCTGTCTGTCTCATTGTCTGTGTTTGGCTCTTTGAGAGTTTGTTGTTCTCTCGTACTGTGTGTGTGTGTGTGTGTGTACCGGAAACCACAGTGCCACAATTTAAGATCTCACATCTTCCGTAAAATGGTTGGTGACAACTTCCACTTTTGTGATTTGGTAAAATGGGATTTGAGTTTGTAAATCCATAGAATATGGTTCAGTAGAACAGAAAAGTATATCAAAACCAGAATTAAAATGTTGCTTTTAGTCCATTTTTTTTATGCTTTGAGGTTAGCTATAAAATTGTCTTTTTCATCAAAACTGAAAAAAAATATTGATATTCACCTTGTGTCCAATAAAACACTCTTTAAAATGAGAACGCCACCTCTCTCTAGTACCATCAGCTTCTGACTAGCAATAGCAAAAAGCAAAATCACATTCATGCTATTGGCCTGGATATATTGATTAATAGGTCAGTATGATTCTATCGACCATGCATGTACAAACAGAAATACTTAAGACATTTGTACATTCACACACACACATATACCATGCAGACACAGAACAGGTGCAGGCACTGTGGATGGGATGCAGAGACAGGATATTTCCTGGCAGTGCTTGTATTTCAAGTGGCAACGGTTGGATTTTAATGTGTGAAGGAGAGGGAGCAGATGGAGAGAAGGAAAAAAGAAAATAAAAAGCAACAGAATGCAGGAGAGGTAGCACAAAAGCTTTCACTGAAGGTGTCGAGAAAAAGAAAGCAGGCAGAACAAGAGAGATAATCAAAAAGCGCCACGAAGGCAGATCCATTAAAAACTGCTTCTGTGATGCAAATCAACCGTAAGTGCAATTCTGTTCCTCATCATAACGGATTGATTCTCATGAAACTGAGCACATCAAGTTGTTAGGTCTGTTTAATGGACATACTGATATCAGACAGGGTTGAGTGCACGCTGTGAGAATGCAGATGTTCACCTGAAATAAAATGCCATTATAATAACTGTTACAATATTTTTTTTAAAGGCCCCAGACCTGGATCAAAACCCGTTCTTGTGTCCCAAAACAAACTAGCATACCTGTGCCACCATTTGGTCAAGACATCATTCGGCCACTGAAACATGATCATTTGGACATTACAACATGCATAGGAACTCAAGTGTGTAAATGGAGCTCTCATGAGTTAACTGAACTGAAAAAGGGGAAAAACTAAAGATGAAACCAGACAAACATCCTATGCGGATTTGTATGTTCTGATGTTCGTGGAGGTTTATTTTTGGCCACACAATTAAAGTCAACGGGGGGGGGGGGGGGGGGGGGAGGTGGCAATACTGTTAAGAATTGAAGAGTTCTTCAATTTTTGTGTTTCAGTTGTGCTTCACAGATTTAAAAAAATCCATAAAGGTTTGGACAGACATGAGTGTGAGTAAATGAAAACAGATCACAGATCTGGTTTTGATGGTCCTGGCAAATATTCCAGTGCTTTACTTAAAGTTTTGCAAGCAGTGTTTTATTGAATTTCACTTAATGACAAGATCAGATATTTCTCCTCAAGTCTATTAAACCATCATCTGTGAAGAATGAAATCAGTGCTAAACCGTTTTACTCAATTCACACAGGACCTGCGGCCAGTGGGTCTGGGGTATTAATCTGTAAAAACTGTAATCCTGACTGAATAAAGAGACGACTTTGACTCAACAACTCTATTCATAATGGCCTTGCTTGTTATTTCATCCAGCAAAGACAGGACACAAAACTTGTAACGAAAGAGAAAATACCAGAACAAAAACATCTAAAATGTCACTAATTTGACTTCGTAAGACAAGACAAACAAGAAGAGAAAAAAAAAAAAAAAACAATGCATGTAATTATGGCCAACAATGAAATGTGATTAGAAAGTGGGCAAAAACGTGCACACACACACACACACACATACGTGCACACACACACAAAAACTTGACAAGCCGGTTATGTGGCCTAAAACGTTGACCGGTAAAACCAGAAACCACCCAGATGGGGAGCCCTTGATAACTTTGAAAGAAAAGGTGCTTTTCAAAATGATTTGAATGCATTAGAAGAATAAACAGTGTTATGGTATCTAGTGAAGAGTATTTCTGATTTGTTTAAGGCATTTGTATAGGCCTACATTTCAAAAGGTGGCAAAGTCCAGACAGAGCAGTTTTTTTCCTTTGTCGCACGCCCCAGGAAAGAAAGGAGAACAGTGATAAACACTTTACTATGATTGCTTTCACTAAAAAAAGTCCATATCCAAAGGACCAACAGTTAATTGACATTCTTTCTTAAACCATCATCATCCCTATTCAAAACAAGATGCAAACAACATGAAATACAAGAGACAGAAACATCGATTAATGGTTACTGTAGAAGCAATCAAGAAATGCCTCCTGGGGCATTTAGTGATGAGTTCCATAATAACTTGTTTCATTTAATTTTATTCTATCAACTAAAAAAAAAAACATATATTTTTTGAGAAAGTAATTCCAAACCTGTATGACCTTTTTTCGTGGCACACAAAAGAGAAAGGCTGTGGAATATTCTGGCAGTTTTTTTTTTTTTTTTTAAATACATTTAAAGTGAACAACAACTGGAAATGCCAAAGAACAAAATGAGAATAAAAAAGTAAGCGAACAGTTTAATTTGAATCTATTACAAAACATTCACTAATATTATAAAAAAAAAAAAAAAACATTTTAACATCCAGCCGATCTTTTGGTGCGTTTATGTCCAGTCAGTAAAATACATTTTTCAGCGCACTAATTAAGTCTGAATGATTCATTCAAATCAAATTCAATTAACTGACTCAATTTGATTGCAACTGTTAACAGCCCACTAGAGAGAAGATTTATCTTTGGGTAAAAGACTATTCTTGAGGAGCGTAGACAGCAGAAGTCTGCATGACAGGTACAAAAATCAGATGTTTAACCAGTTCAATGAGTCCCTTTCATTTAAAACTGGTTCTAGCTAACAGGATTATAGCACAGGAACAATGAATGCCGCAAGCTGGTGAGTGCAAGTACATGAAAGCTAACTGCTAGCTCATGGTACCAGAAGGACACTAGCAAGACTGAGGCAAACTGGGTTAATCATTAGCAGCAAATGAGCACTCTTAATCTGTCTGAGGTAGGGCTGGGACAACGCGTCGAGGTCATCGATGGCGTCGAGGTCATCGATGACGTCGACGCAAAAAATACGTCGATGCAAAATATGTGCATCGATTCGTTGACCCGTTTTTATTTCTCTAAAAAAACGTTTGCAAAACGTTTACCTTATGTGCACTGAATATACGCGATGGCCGGATCAACATTCTGTCCAACGTTATAGAACCAATCCAGGTGTTTTTCTGCATTGATCTTTTTTTGGCGGCTGTCAAAGACTTATTTGATCGGTGAGTGATGTAGAATAAAATGACTTCTGTGCCTGACAGGGCGCGTACGAGAGAGCGAGCCCCGGCTGCGCGCGCACTCAGTCTTCAAACAACACGAGTGCTTCTTGATCTCTCTCT